>NC_058042.1:21470000-21705000 GCF_020085105.1 Siniperca chuatsi
CTCATCTGTCTTCACCACCAAGTATGAACTCATGGTCGAACTCCTGGCTAAGCTCTGCTCTCTGGCCTGCCGTGAGCTACAACAGCCATTATTCACAGAACCCCTAATGACTGAGTCTGTCACATGTCAAGATGAGGTGATGACTGAGCCTACTAGTGATTTGGACAGTTCCCAAATTGAGCCGATCACTGCAAGTCCTCCAGATCAGCCAGAGTTAGATGATAATAAATCGTCTTCCAAGCCAAAGGAGAACCTCCGTTCAGCTAATTTGTTTGAGGTGTTGCTTCAGGTGCTGTCATGTTATTTGTCAGTTCAGCGACAACAAGCCAATCCTAACAGAGTCTTTACTATGGTAACCAACCAGCTGAGCCAGACATTAGTACTACTTAGACACCTTCTGACCTCTGGTGAATTTGCACCTTCTCACACACATCTGCGCCTCCGTCAGCAGCTGTGCAGAGACATCCGCATCAAGATAGACTCCATCCTTCAGTTAGCTCTCTTCCCCTCTGAGCACCTGACCTCCTACAAGGAGGAGCTCCTTCCATCAAAAGAGGATTCTGGGAAACGTGGTCCTGGAGGGGCAAAAGGCCCCTTGAAGCCAGTCAGTGCCATCCTTTCCAAACTGAGTGCTCAGGTCTACTGTGAGCCGCCCCTGCACTACACTGTGAAGTCGAACACATTGTCTCTGCTGTTTAAGTTCTTTCTGGAAAGCTACGGAAAAGGGAGAGGAGAAAGTGAGGAAGCGCACAGGATGCTGTGTTTCTATTTCCTCACCAGGTTGGTCCCAGCCTTGGACATAGGTCTTGATGGACACTCACTCTCACCTGCCAAAGCAGAGCAGCCAGTCTCTGTGTCCCCCAGGCAGATGTCTCCCCCAGCCTCCCTCTGCTCCCCAGAGAGCTGGAGCCTGGCTCTGCTGGCTGTTGAGTCCCTGCTAAGCCAGGCTCTGTCAGCTGATATTTACAATGTAGCAGCAGACAAGATCAGACATGGAGAGGTCCAATTCAGCTTTTACAGAGCCCTGGGACAAATGCTCTTCAACCAGGCCCAACCAAGGTATATATAAAAAAAAAAAAAAAAAAAACTCCTCTTTATGTATTTTTCATTGTCTGTTAAAGTTTTTTTTAATATTCAGAATAATTTAAGTTAGGGCTTTTTTGCTTTACAGTTTTCTTGGTCATACAGTGAAAACTTTTCCTGTCTTGTCTTTCAGCATCCCAGCATGGTATCGCTGTTTAAAAGTGCTGTTGAGTCTCAACCATCTGATTCTTGAACCAGACCTGGACCAGCTTTTATCTTCAGCCTGGGTTAATTCTGAATACATGGACACACGAGTGCAACGCGCCAGACAGGTCTTGAATCTTTAATCCTGAATTACATTGTGTATTTCGAAAAAGAAATTCTTGCCCCAGAACAGAATTAAACACTTGTAAATGCAGACTTTAAAATGATAAAATGTGTAAGAGATTAGTTTTTGAATGTTTGTTTCCCAACAGCTCATGGTGTGCAGTCTCCTCCAGACCTACACTAAGCTCCGTCAGCTGCCTCGCCTCTTCTCTGAGCTTCTGTCTGTGATCTGTCAGCCAGCCCTGGACGACCTCCGACCTCCTCTGCTGCCTGAAGGCGTCTCCACCTCACTCAGGACTTGTCTTCTGGACACTCCCCCTTCCCAGGGCCTAGAGATTTGCTCATTAGTGTTGAAGAGCATCAAGCGATATATACTACCTGACCTGGTGAAGGAGGAAAGAGGGGCAGAGAAGATGGAGATTGATGATAAAGGGGAGAATAAAGTAATAAAGGTGGACCAAGAGAGAGAAGATGCATCTTTGAAGCTATTCTCCCTCAGCCAGCTGCTTCATGTTGTTTTGTTTAGTCTGAAGGCTCTAGACAATGCCTCTCCCCTTCCCATAGTCAGGCAGAGTCGGGGCCTGATGGAGGAGATGCAACAGGTAGTCAAGGAGTTGCTACATCTGTTGTCAAAGGAAAAGAAGGCTGTAAAAACAAATATAAGTTCAGTTCAAAAGACCCCAGGCAAAGGCAAAATGAATTTGGACCACAAAGAGTCAGAGGAAGTCTCAGAGTCTAAATTGGGTGCACTGTGGGAACAGAAGACCCAGGAGGCCGCTCTCCTCCTCAGATACACTTGGGTGGAAGTCGACACACTCTTCTATATCCACTGCAGCAAATATGCATCTCTTGACTCTGCCCAGACAGCAAATGCAAGTGAGACTGAAGGCCGTGCTCCAGTCCTAACCCATACAGAAAGTCTTCTACCTGGTGAGATTGTTCCAGCACGCCTACAACCATCCTGCAGCCCCATGAGCTGTTTGCTGCTCAAACTCCTCACTTTGCAACAGACAAAGAAAGTTTTATTAGACACCTCCTTACTTTCTGAACCCAGCACTGCCGCACTGCTAAGCAAGGCAGCCCAGTTTATTGTAGCTAAATCAGAGTTTGAGGCGAATCTGGATGGAGAGCAGGTATGGGACGGGCAGATAGAGAGTGTGAATGCCAGCTCCTACCTTGTAGCACACTGGTATCTTGTCACGTCCAATTTGCCTTTGATTGCTCCCTACCTGAGCAGACAAAATGTGGGCTGCATAGCAGATGTACTTGTCAGTTCACTCCTAAGCAGACAGACAGATGGAAGAAAGGACCGGCCGCCCGGCTCTCTGACTGTCTCTCTCATATCTTCACAGCTTCTCCAAAGCCCCATTCTTGCTGAGTTGCCTTCACTGTTCTCTGCCACAGTTTGTTCCCTCACACAAAAGATCATTGGCGTTCTCAACGCAGCACATGTACCCAAGGTTTGTCCTACGCTCCTGAAGTTCCAGGAGAAAGGAACTGGAGCTAACTCTCTAGAGGGAGATGCCAGTCAGCCTCTGTCCACCCTTGTGAAAAAAGAGACTATAATTGAGGATATATTGGCATCCTCAAAAACTGGAGAGGTGTCTGTATTGCTGACTGACACACAAAGCAAGGAACTGTTAAACTTACTCCAAATCTTAACCAACCTAAACCCAGATGGGATGAACTCTGAGGATCTGTCCTCTATTTTCCTCCTCCTCTTCTTCATGCTGACCTCCAGTCAGTCATACCAGATGTCCGTGGACCCTCCTGAATGTGGAGATGATGCTGTATTCCTGGTGAAGCTGCTCAGGATTCTGACTTGTCTTCTGGAGGGTAGAAACTTCCAAAGTGTTTTGAAGCTCATCCATGGTGGTACTCTACTGCAGGCTGCTGTGTCTTCTCTCCTCTGGCATAGCAACAGTGGAAGATTTCGAGCCACATGCAGCCCCGATTGGCTGGATTTAATCAAAGCGGTGCAGGGTTTCATCACGTCCTTGATCCAGTTGATTATAGTCAGAAACAGCAGCGTTCGACTCAACCTGGACCAGTTTGCGTCCTATCTTACCAGTGCGGAAAGAGCAAGCAGGCAAATTGTGGCACCCAGGTCAGCAGCTGTGTCAGGTAAACCAGATCCAAGAGTGTCCATTTTGTCTGTTCATCTTCTGCTGGCATCGCTGGCCTCTTTCTCCCAGGCAATGACCTCTAACCTGGGAAGGAGCAAACCAATGGATCAAACTTTGACCCAAATGCTCGCCCGAACAACTGCTTCACTGGGACCAGCTGTTGAGTCCACCCTGAAGGCCCAGACTGTCAGTCAGTCCGTCATCCATCCAGCCAGTATCCTCGGCCAAGCCTTTGTAGTAGAAGTTGTTACTGTTATGCTGCACTGTGAACTGTCCTCACTGTCAGTGCAGGTAGAGAACAAGCAGAATGACACCAAGCTCACCCTGAGTCATATAACCCTCTATCAGAGCTTCTGCCAGCAGATCCTCAAAGAAATAAGTTCTGCCCACAGGCCCATGGACTTCCTTGTTTCCTCTCTGCATTTCCTGTCTACTTTCTACAAAGCAGTGAAGAAGACCGGAGGAGAGAGGGAGGTGGAGCAAGGAGAGGAGAATAAGGGAGGAAAGGAGTTGGATGAGCTGTACATGCAGATACTGCAGAATGTGCACAGACTGCTGACAGGTACATGACACAGGTTAAGAACAAACATATCATTCGCCTTTGCAGTCAATTAGTGTTGTCCTTTCATTAATTACCTCTGCATATTGCACATATTGACAGTTTATAACTGAGCGTATGTAGTTTATTCCATGTCAGCTGTTTCAGATAATAGGTGTTTGTGTTGAAATAGCCATTATATTATATCAAATATCTATTTGTAGAGGTTTTTTTTTTAAAGGAGACAATCAAACAAAAGTCTCATAACAGAATTTATTTTTAGTATTGTAATATTACAAGTTTAAAGTAATGTTCTGCCCCCTCATGTTTGTAAATGAGGTGGGCAAAACCTTAGCAACACCTCTCAATATAATGCAGGCCTGTACCACTGCAAACTACAACCTCAATAATAAACATATAGTTAAATTATAACCTCTCTGACAGTGTCAGTAAAAACTGAACATTATTATCTCTGTAAAGGGAGAATTTTTGGCTGAGCTGTTGTTGTTTTGTATTTCAGTTATGCATTATAATCTTGAATGTAAAACACTTTTACTTTCCTTTCAGCTTCTTGGCTGTCTTCAAATGATGTTTGTGAGCTGGAGCCAGCTGTGCAGGAGTTGCTGTGCCACCTGGTGGAGAAAAGTACTACAGGTCAGTTCAACCTGCTGCTGCTGCTGATCAGAGAAGGACTGGACACTGGCCAGCTGAGGGCAGGGAACTACAGGGTGAGGCCCAGATCGGTCCTTATACACTTTTGTTGTTTCATTTTTAAAGATCCCAGAAACTGTCTACATTTTTTTTCATGGAAGTTATTAAAATGGTTTACATTAAAATCTCTCTTATTTGATGTGAGGAAGATTCTGCTTTGTTTTTGATTTTTTTCACAATTAATCCTATTTGCTGTGACGGTTTTGTGACTCTCGCTCCTCCTTTACTGTTCTGCAGGAGGTGCTGTCTGCGGTCCTCATCATTAAGCTGCTGTCCTGTTGTCAGTTACCTGAGCCCTGCTCTAAAGCTCTCTGGCTCATTGCACCTCAGATTATATCTGCTATGGTGGTGAGAAAAAAAAACACAGGCAAAGTCATATGCAGCATACACATGAAAGAATTTGATTCAGTGAGCATATACTCATAAGTTAGTCAGACAAACATGCACACCTAGATGCACATGTGCACATGCACTTGAACAAAGGTTTGTGAATTTCGTTGTTAAGGCTTTGGGTCAATCCAATAATTTTGTAATAATTTGTCATTAAATTAGTCATATCATACATGCTGATTGTTTAAAATGTTTGAAAATGTCCAAATCCAAACTTCAGGAGTGGTGACAGTATTTTGGGATGGAGAGAAGGAAATTATATTTTATGATTGCAATTTCTCTGCCAGTGTGACAGGAGGAGCTGCCTTCTAACCTAAAACAATTTAAACACTATTGTGTTAGTACAGGTGTGTGGTGTTGTGTTGTGCAAATGCCCTTTTCACAAACAGAGACTGTACCACCAATCAACATATCTAGTTTAAAATGACTGCAATGAGGATATACTGGGTGACATTTGTAGAACCCACCCCTCTGAAGCCAGCTGTGTGTTTGAAGCCTTGGTAAGAGAAAATGGATTGACTTGACTTGATAGTGCACTTGCTGGATAGAAGTATTCCTTAGTGCCACTAAAATAGTTCTCATTATGATAATCTTGTGATTAAAATATTTTTCCCATGTGTAGATGAAAGGAAAAGCATAAAGCTAGAATTCTCAGTATAACTTGCACAGAAATATTAAGACAAGCAGGGGACAGTACCGTGCTAAGAGTGTTTTACAGTATGTTTTTTGGCCCTACATCAGTAATAGTTTTAGTGACAGTGTGCTTTAAGTACATGTGACAGCCATCTTGAGTGACTCAGCAGCCAAATGACAATCATAGTCTGCTGATTTCCGTTAAAATGCCTGTTAATTGTAATTTCCACTGAGACTCTTTTGGTCAATGTGTTTTCCATGAGGCCTGCTGGGTGGAGCAGACAGACAACATCGCAATCTGCTTAACCATACTACACACACACACACACACACACACACACACACACACACACAGGACTTTAATATGCTAACCATGCTATTCTCTCTATTACCCACACTCACTATGTCCATATGTCTGTCATCTGTCTGATCTGTTGTTTCTATATTTCTTCCACTCTCCTGTCTGTGTGAGAGGAGGACCTTTCAAAAGTCTTAAATCATCTAAATTGAATGCCTGTAAAATATTAATGTTTTAAAAGCAGTAGAATATTTTGTAAAAGTCCATTTTTTTCCAATTTAGCAATATCCAAAAAATAGCTTTATTATACTTCCTACTATGACAAGTCAAAATGACTGCTGTGAAAAAGGCCTGTTGGTGTTGTGAGTTTTGTCAGTTTCTTACTTTTCATATTTAATTTGGTATTAATTACTTCTTTAGCTTTAAAAAGTTATGTGTGTCTGTCTGCATTTGCAACTACTTGCTCTCATAGTTGTGTCTGAATATGTTTACCTCTCTAACTCTCTGTGTGCGTATCTTTCTGTGTTAGTTTTTAGTAAGATCGTCCAGTCAGGATGTCTCTCTGACCCTTCCCTTTACTGTTCCTACGGTGATGTCAATGACATCACTGCTGCGCCAGGGGGAGGGGCGCATCACCAACCCTCATCATGTGATCTTGGTCCTCGGAGCACTCCAGTCGGTGCCCCTCGACCACTTGTCCCCACTCGTCTACCAATCAGCGTTCCTGGCTGTTCATGAGGCGCTGTTTGCCTTCGTCCAGTGTCATCCTCAGGTATGAGGAGGCAGATGGGTGGAGGGAGGGAGTGAATGGGTGATAATTAATTTAGGTGGTAATAATATCAAAGGTTTTTAGGTGTAGTAGAGAGATTTAAAAGTTCAGATTAGATTTTAATCAGGCCCCTGCAACAAGATGTGGTAATATATTCAAAGAAAAAAAAAAAGAATAGCAAATGGGAGTCGTATAAACTCATCTAATATAACTGTACACATAGCAGCCAACAATTCTAGCAGAAAAGTGTGAGTTAAAAAAGTGGGGGGGGGATATGCACCTAATCTAATAAGAAAACTGTACTTAAATTCAGCTTTTAATAACACGAAAGCCATAAATTAAGCTATTTATTTATGATTTATACAATATTTCAGAAGTCAAAAGTGCATCAGTGAACAAACACATGCAAAATCTGGTTTGAAACCATGGCCAATATAACAGATCAATATAACTTCAATGTATCACACAGCCCAAATCTAGCTTGCCCGGAGTACGTTTAAATCTCAGATTTTAGGAAAGTGTACAGACATCTCCCCCTTCAGTAGAGGAATGTGGAAACACCTCTCTAGTGACACAATAATTCAGCAATCTATGTGGCTTTTTTTGGTGTACTAACATTATGGAAAGCGTGCTAAGATAATTTATTATTTGCTAGATGATATAAATTTATATCAGTGAAGAAAACAATATTACTTAAACATATGCCCTTGTGTAATGAAGGTCATTATAGGTCAGTGCTGCTGGTTTGAATCCCTGATTTAAAGAAAATGCGGTTTGTACTCTGCAGAGCCCACAGGATGCCCCAGAGGAATGTTGCTTTAAAGGAAAGGATATTGCAGCTCACCAGAGTCATGCTGCAGCTGCACGAAAACCTCATAACATCCACATTTTCAGCTTTTACTGGAAGTGCTTGCGTTACACCCAAAGTGTCAAAAAAGAACAGCATTTTTCACCTATAGAAAGGCACTTTACTAGAAATGTAAAACTTTAAAATGGGAATCCACATTCCAGCCCATACGGTCTTTTGTTTGTTTACCAGCTACATTCATGTTAAAATGGTGTTAATGTGATAATTTCTTAGTTTCTCGCTTTCTGAAATGTTGACAGTTCTTTTTTTTGTTCAGAAACAATGAATGCAACTGAAATGCATTACATAAAACAAGCCAAGAACCAGTTAACTGATATCAGATGTTTGTGAGGACAAAAGACAGCGGTGAAGGAAGGGGGGGGTACATTTATGGAGGATGGGAGGGGAATCAAAATTAGAAATGATAAAGAGATGAGGGGAAAAGGAGTAGACAGAGAACAAAAAACTAAGATGTGATTTGAATGCGATGCATGAGGGACATTTCAGGACAAAATAGAAAAGAGGGGAGGGAGCTGGAGAAAGGTGGTGTGAGAGGGAGGAGGTGGAGAAGAGGGGTAGGGGAGCTGGCATGCAGCGTAGGTTGGCATGGAGTGGGTTTAAGTCAATGGAAACCATTACTGAGCTCCAACCAGAGCTAGTGACATCATCTCCCCCTCGTTTAAATTCTCTCTCTTCATCCCTCCTTTAGTCCTCTGTAGGCCTTGAATAGAGAACAGAGAGAGAGAGAGAGAGGTATGGACAGAAATGCAAACGTAGCTCTTGTGGGAATCCAACTTTTACCTCAGTCATTTTTTGGACTGTACGTTTATGACTGCTCTGTAAATGACTCAAGCAGTGAAAATGATGTGGTGGACGGACATTGCAGGACTGTCCAAATTTTAAAAGGTTTCTCTGTTCAACTTTTACTGTCCTAAAACCTCTAATTTACCCGTTAATTTTCCCACAAGTTTCTTTAAACTTAAAAAAAAACCATTGTGCCACACTCTGACAATGACACATGGATATTCTCTCTGTTTGTTGCAAAGTGAAATATTCAAACACCATATTTTCGGCTGTAACATTACATTAGGTGGAAATGTTCTGCATGTCTTGTAAGCTGTTTTCTACATATTTGTTGGGGGGTTATTAGCAATCAAATCTCCACTAGAATTTAAAGTACGGGGGGGTAAACCACTCTTTCTCCATCAGTAGGTCTGGCAGAGTGGGATTCATGTGAAAATCTACTGTATTAGAGCTGTTAATAGACACAGTCATATACTGTGAAGTCAGTTGGATATCCTCAAGAATAAATGTACCATCTCTCCATATAATTGAATATTTATAATTTATATTTTATGACCGTACACTTCCTGTGTGTCCAGGTGATGTTGAACGCAGCTCCATCATTTTTAAATGTCTTCTATCGTCTGGTGGCGTCCATCATGCAGGAGGGTCGGCAGAGAGGAGACAGCGACACAGGTAACACATACAGACTTGGACAAGAAGACTCGTTATATTACCTTAAATCAATGTGGAGGAAAAACATAATGGTTTGAAGAGAAATTTTGTCTGTGAAGATAATTGTTTGATTTAACCTACTGGAAAAGCAAGTGTTTGAGAATTAAATTCATCTGATATTCCAAACAGGTTAAGAGAATTGTCAATAAATTACTTACATATACTGTTTGATCCAGGTCTGGCTTGTGGCCTCTCTTTTCCTTAAAATGTAACAAAGAATAAGACTGATAACATATTGCACTGTGTGAATTCAGTTAAATTAACTTAAAGTTCAGTTTGACGCTCTATTTAATTTTAAAGAGGAAATTCGTCTTTCTACCCTTTTCCTGTTACTGGAAGCTACTGGAACTGGTAGACACTCACGCCCAGGCACACATTGTTGGCAGTTTCTGATATTTACTCAACAGCAGTAGCCTTCCGGAAAGAGAGAAATGTTAAGACAGGGGGCGTTCATAATCTTGACTCATTTTTTCAGTCTAAATCCACTGTAAACTGAAGACATCTGTTGCAGGAATCTCGACTTAATCAACACAGAAATCATTATTTACAAGCCAATAGGGCTGCTCTTTTAGCAAGTTGTAAAATCTGTGATTTCAGTGTGTTCCTTTTTTCTGCATGTGCATCCTATTCTCTGCTCCTCTAATAACCTAATTTCTTCAGGACTTCCAAGTGAATTTATTGGCTTAAAAAACAAATAATTGAGCCTTAACAGTGCAATGAGTCCAGTGGAAACTGCACCAAAAGTCCTGGGTATAATGCCTGAGGATGATGTCTAAATAAACAAACTTGATTTGCCACATGTAAACAGGTTAATGAATTACATCAATCTCTGTTTTTGAAGGTCCAGACAGTGACGTGTATCTCCAGTGCTCCAGATTGACAGAGAGGATGTACTCTCACATTGCTGCTACAGCTGAGAGCTTCACCACACTGTCGGCCTTCATGGTGGCTCAGTACGTCACAGAGCTGCAGAAGGTACAACCACACACACACAGGCATAGTATCGTACAGAGTCAAAACAGTTCCTCGTCAAAAACCCATCTGTCATCCCCGGTGATTTTCTACAGCTGTGAATGACACACACATACACACGTATGAACGAGGCAGCAGGATCACCGCTGATCTTTTGATCCAGCCTAGTTTGTCTGGTGGTGTGCGTTGAGCCGCAGAGGTTCAGCCGAGCAGAATGATGGAGATGCTGACGCTCAGAAGCAGAGATGGCAAAGTATATTTCCATTGGCCAGATTGTGAATGTTTACAAATCTGAGTGAACAGGTCCAGGATTACTGTAACTCCATGTGTGCTGGAATGAAGCTTAAGGCCGGATGTTCCCTCAGAGCAGTGAGTCACGTCTGGTTTGTAAAACGTGGCTCCTCTCTGCTACCAGACTGTATTTAACACGATGCCAACCTGACTCAGCAGTTTCCAGCAGAATCACACATCGAGAGGAAGACACGAAAGTACCCGTTGAGACAGACATGCAGACAGAAATAGTGAGAAAGAGGTGTTTGGGATTCTTTGAGCTCTGTGTGAGTCATCTAATAATCCTAAAATTGGATTTATATTGTGCTTTTAATGGGGCTTTTCAAAGAGATGGACCTCTTTGTAAGTCAGAGGTAATTCAGCTTTCTCTGTGTCAGAAAAGTTTCTAATGGCTCTTAGCCTGAACTGAGCTTTCCATGCAGCAGCCAGGTGTTATTAGACCAGAGTGGAGCTGCAGTTGGAAAAGTGCAGTTTTTATGCTGGCGGAGTTTGTGAATTTGGGGTGCTTGCCTTGATATTGAAGAAGTTGGACTTGCTATTCTACTGAAAACCCTATTAAAAGAGTACTCCACCGATTTTAGCACTGCACTTCTGTAACATTGTTGGATGATGGACAGTTTTTAAAGAAAAAGGGATCAGAATTTATGTAGCAGAACCAGAGATAGCCACAATGCAATGCAACCACTGACAGTTCGATTGGAGATTCAAGTGTGTTATGCTGTTATGTCATGCATAATGTAGCCTTGAGCCACTAGCCTCAAGCAGAGATGAGGAGCTACAGAGGTCTGGTGCCCTAATTTCTTTCTAACTCCACACCTAAGGATTTTTTTCATTTTCAAACTTGTAGTCTTCAGCCTCAATCAGACTTTGCGCAGCTCACTCTGGAGCCACAACAAACTTTATACAACTGTGTCACATATGCAGTAGTAAATGTAACTTTATTTAAATATGCTTATTTAATTTGTGTTAAATACATGTTCACCTGAGGTTTCAGATGGACACAGCAGCAGATATAGACCTTAGATACAGGAGACAAAGGCTTCAATAAGGTAAACGCAATGTTATGTATTAGGAAAGAATATTTGAAAGAGCATGTGACACTTTCTATCTTTAGACCCACAATTCGGATAAGAAAAAATGGGGAGAAACCTCAGGAAGAGCAACCGGAGGAGTCTTCCAGGACTGACAGACATGAAATAGTTGTCGTGCTCTCTTCAGGTATCACAGAATCCAGATCCAGGTGTAATAACAACACCATGTATTTGGACAGTCCATGTACCACTAACTGTAACTTTGGCAAACCTCTGCTCCACATGACATTTGATAGCTTAGCTTTGTTTGCAGGAAACCCATAATAGTCTGTTCCCTTCATGATGTGAAGCCTGTAATTAGGTGAGCGAGGTTTTATCTAATCACTTAACAAGTACAGTCACAGCACAGCGGCCATCATCTTCACACTCTTTGTAATGGTGTATGTCAAAGGGCTGAAGACTGTGGTCCAGCCAACTGTACAAGTCATTGGGTCATGGTGTGTGTAACACCTGTGTACCTGTGGGGGTATAATGTAACAGGGATGAATAACCAGACACTATTGAATTTTCTCCTGGCTTGTTGTGCAGGGTTCACTGAGCACAAAAAGTGTTGTTTGTGTGTGCGTGTGCGAGAGAGAGAAAGAGAGAGAGAGGAGAGAGCGAACTTTGGTGTAGTGTTGGTTGTCTGCTCTGCTTCTGTCACACAGGTAGATATGAAGTATTAGGGCACATAGACTGGATCAGATTGTATGGATCTGGGTTACTTGACAAAATTCTGTATTGAGTTTCAGATCTGAACATCAACATGGTTTTAAAATGTCCACTCACACACAGAAAAGTACCGCATCTACAGTACAGCAGGCTGAAAATGGGCACAATAATGTTTTGATATTGATCCCTTAAGGAAGTTTCTTTCTTCTTTCTTTTTCTCATGCCCCTCAGGGGTTTAAATCCAGCTTTACAGACCATTTCTTTATAACTAGTCATCTGCTTCATTTGCCTTTTTGAATATTTGCTCTTCCTGTTCCATACAGGACTAGAATTAAGTGATCATCAATGTTGTCCCTTTGTAGTCCTGCTCTTGACATTTGCATTAACATACGTTTTGCCAGGATAGATGATTGTGTCTGTCCTTTGATGCCACCTAAATTGAAGCTTATGGTTATGAAGCTCGACGTGAGACTTAAATGAATATTCAACTATTCTGGCACATAATTTATGGCTTGATATGTTTGCCTCAGGCTGTCCCTCAGGTCATATGAAGACGCACAGTATCATGTTTTCATTAATTAACTAAGAGAAAAACTGGCTCTTGTTAAAGTGCATGAGAAAAATGGGGAAGCAGCAATGTCTCGCAGTGGGTGCGAAACAGGAAGGATCATTCTTTCTATGAACATTGTTTGACCTCATATTCATCTGCCTGGCTTTAGGCATATTTTAAACTCCTATATTTTCTACTGTTGTCTCCTTTCTTCTCCTTTCTTATAACCGCCCTCTTATTTGCCTCTCCAGGTTACTCTGCGACCAGACATTAAGCTGCATCTAACAGAGGGGATCTATCAGATACTGGACCTTTGTATGGAGCAGGATATCAAGTTTCTGACAGCCGGACTGCAGATGGGAGTCAGAGAGGTGTTCAATGAGCTGTACGGCAGCTACACCCACTACCACAAAGCACAGAGGCAAGGAGAGGACAAGTACACAGTTTGAACTGCCACAACAACCCTCAGTTTAGGTTCCCATTTAATTATATTAGAATAAATGTTCTTGCTTTGGAAAGACTGTTTATATGTAATTTCTGCTTTTGAATGGGAAATCAGACAAAACAGCTTGTGGATACACAAGCCTCACAGTTTTTTGTTACGAATATGAAATTGGACATCAGGGTATTGCTTTGAATTCTGCACCTAAACACAGCAAAATAATCAATATAACCAACAGAGGGAAACAGCGAGCAACACAGCTTCACACCACCTCACCTTTTTGAATATTTAAATAGATCAAGCTGAAAATAATTAAAAGGAGGCAGGCAAAAATTGCTCCATAATGTCCTGAGGTGTGTTATGGCCAGACCCACAGGCATTAAGAACACAGTTGCACTGCCTGATATTTAGTAGCTGGTTATTATTTGTTGTCTGCAACACAAAGCTATCTACAGGTGGATCACTTTGGTTAAACCTTGTGCACATGGCTGACTGGAGGAACAATAGCTGTTTTCCCAGGAGGCACCTGTGGAAGGACCTTGGAGTCAATACAAGAAGTGGTCACTGAAGTTAGTGTTTCCAGATCAGAATTAACTCTCACTGCAACCAGGACAAGTGATGTGTAAAATGTGTTTATATTATAATTTAAAGAAACTGGTTTCAGTGAGAGATGATTATCATTTCATTGAATTGCTGAAGAAAATGTGGATATGTGTGAATTATCTTTTCTATATTGCTGTTGTTTTGTTTTTCATAAAACTTAATGATTTGATACAGATACATTTAAATACAATGTCATCTCAAGCCTGTTTAATTGCATCATTTTGTGCACAGTAGTGTTTTTATTTATATACAGTACCACAAAGCGTGCATGCATTTTTGCCGTTTATTCAGTTGAGTACAGTAGAGGATCAGACAGAAACTGAGGGGAGATTAGTGAGGGTGACATGCAACAAAGCCGGATTTAAACCGGGGTTTGCTGCAGGTACGAATGGACGGTGCTTTTTTTTTTTTTTTTTTTTTAAGACACCAAACAAGACACACAAAAATGATATAATGCAGTTACAGCGGTGTTAATGTGAAATATATAGAGGAAATGATAAATTGGACTTACAGAATCTCACAGACCTGATGAGATTTTGGGCCTTTACATTATGAAACTGGAGAGGTTGGCAGAACAAGAAGTACTACTGTTTCTATTGTCCCAACGCTCATTTGAACACATTGATTTCAAGAAAAGCTATAATAACATTTCTGCGGGTGTTTTGTGCTTCAGTTACTGCAGCAGGGCAGTAAATGTCTGCTATAACATTTTGGATTTACTGTATGGGCTTTATTTGAAAAACATGAACACAAACCTTTAGGTCGACTACAGTTATTGAAAGAGAACATTTCCCTCATGAGTGGAAAGCTCTCCTACTTACTAATGAAGGTGTATAAAACCTACTGTGAATCTGCCATTGTGTGGCACCCTCTGTAGAAACACTGTCGCCCCCAATAGCTGGTTGCTTTATGTTTAGATAAATTGAACTGACAGTTTTATTTTAATTTCAATGGATTGACTGAGCAGCTGATACAAAGGCTGGCAGTAAGTGACAGCTCAGGGTTTTCATGCAGTAAACTGATTCTTTAAACTGACATTGTTTGTAAACATTAACGCAAAACACAGAGATCTACATTACTACTGTACTTTATGAAATATACTGATCTGGGGCTTTGATGTACTGAAAGTACTAAAAATAGAAGTCCAAATTTAACATGTTCATTAAGTATTTCAGTGGATTTAGAGCTGCTTCATTTACATATTAAAAGATTTGGGGACCTTTATTGTAAACAGTTTTTTTCCTTCAACCAAAGCAATAGATGTAGCTGTCAGATAAAGACAGTGTAGGAAAAGTTAAAATGAATAAAACAGACTCTTACAATAAAATGGACACTGCCGGCAATGTTTTACCTCAAGGTTTATGTAAATGCTTGAAAATGGAAAAATGTACATTTTAAAAAACAAGAACATCAAAGAAAAGCTCAAGCAAATGGAAAATTGTTTATAAAACCATGGTCCCCCAAAGAGCCTTTTGACTCAGTAAATGCTTCACGAAATGAAGCATTTAGTTAACAGTTCAGACAGGAAATGGCTTGAAAACATCTCAGTTCTTCTACAGCAGTTCTCAGAAATGTTTTGTTCTGATTCACCTGTCCCCCTGTTGGTTCCTTAAAAACTCTGTAGGACTGAGCTGTGAAGACTGAACGGGTCTGTGGTCTCTCACTCTCCTTCTTTGCCAGTTTCTGCAGAAACCGGAGGCTTGTTTTAGGGTTTAGTCACCAGGTTTTGCAAAATTGACCAAATAGTGTAAAGCAGTAGTGCTCACACAATTTCCAGTGATATGTGACATTTTGTGAATGTGTGAAATGTGTGTTCAGTTGCATTAATTGTAAGAATGTTTTAGTACTACAAAACTGTCCAATGCATAAACATCACCAGGTTGGAGGTACCATAAGGAAAATGCATCAGTACGCCCCGATCTGTGCAATAGTCATTTAAAACAATGAAGCCAGAGCGGATATATATCTAAACATATATGGAAAAACATATAACAAACTGACTTGTGAATCTAGCGATGCTGGATGAAGGTGAAACTAATAGTAAAAGTAACTGACTTGCTGAGTAGTTTGTTTCCAGTACCTCAGTGAAAACTGAAGAACTGATAGATCTGTGCTATAATAACTATGCTGGACCGGGTAACTTTGTCTCCAGCAAAGCAGCCCCAGATCATACAGTGTAACACGCACGCTCTCTGAATCTGACAAACTGACGTATTTCATGTTACAGACCTAATGAAAAAACCCTTGTTTCCTTGGAAGCAGTTTTTTCCAGTTAGGCAACTCCCAGTTAGGCACAATCCTCCCTGCTCAGCAAATGTTGAAACACCTGCATGTTAAGTGGATGGACTTGTATTTCACTGGCACTTCATCATAGGTTTTTAAGACTTGATTAATTCTTTAAATCCGAGGCCTCCTGCTTGACGGCTTTCTCAGACCATGTGATCGTCTGCCACAGCGGTTTTCTTTTTGCTGAGTGTATTTAGCAGTTTTCCTTTCTTTTAAAGAATAACAAACGTGTGCTTCATATTTATATAGTGATAGCACACCCACCCACAATAGATAAAGGAGAAAATAAATCAAAGACACTTCAATGGGCAGGATATTTGAGGATACCTGTGACTTCACTTACTCAGCTGGTATGTATTTGTTGTCCTTCTGTTGAAATTAGATCAATAAGGTATTTTTTTGCACTTCTAAAGCAGATGTTGAAATGTTCCCTCCCCATAGTTTGACTGATGTTTCAACGACCACTTAATTAAAATGTACCAGATTTATGTTTTAATCTAAAAGCCGAAGCTGACTGCAGTTTGCTTGTGATTATGTCCTTGTATAGTACTATTATTATGCGATGAAAGATGGTAATGAAATACAAGCATGTTAATCTTATTTAGAGTAACTCTTGACAGGTACTACATAAGTTAAGATGGCCGACAAGCTCATAGCCAAGAGATTGCCTTTCCTCTCTATTTCTGGAAGAGGTCTTGAAAGCCAAACTGACCTTCTTTAGGCGTAATTTGAGACCCTCGTAACAGTTATTCAGGACATCCGAGGCAAAGGGCAAAAGATAAAAACCTCTTTTACCTCTGCGCTGCCAAACTTGCACAACATCTGTTTTCTCTGCTTTTTACTCGTCCACCTCTCTGTCTCTCCAGCTTCAGTTTGACTGCCATCCATCCATGCCCTAACACTACTGTAGGTAACATAAACACACTGAGTCCCTCTTCAGACCACCGCAGCGGGAGCAGCAATGAATAAGTGTGTGTGTGTGTGTGTGTGTGTGTGTGTGTGTGTGTGTGTGTGTGTGTGTGTAATACTACTGGGACAACTCTGTGGAGACACAGCACAAAGTGTGTATTGATAGTATTTTTTCTTGGACTGTGGGGCATTTTGCTCTCCAGTCAAAATCACATTTTGTCACCATTAAAATGAAAACTGTCAGAGGCAGATTGAACCACGCTGAACATGAACATGAACTAGACCTGAGTGCCACAGACTGTTGAAAAATCTATTTGAAGTGTGCTTTTAAGCGGTTTAACAATGTCAGATTGACTTGCTCCAAAATGTCTCATTGAACATTTAGATTTTCAAAAATGACCCATCAACTTCAGGATAAGGTGACACTTAATGCTTCCTTTTCCTTGTATCTGAAAGTTACTGGATTTTATGGAAACGCATTTCTGCTGCTTTAAAGGCCTCGAACTTCTTTTTATTTCAATCAGCTTCTTATGAGAAATGAGGACCTACATAGACACACTTTTCTGCCAAAGTTAGAGCTGTTTTGCTTATTTGATCTGAGACATTTCCTTTTATTATTATTTATTTATTGTTGAGTCAGTGCTCTTCTCAGTGGTTTGGAGTAGAGACCAAAGGAAGAAATGAATAAAGGAAGGAATTAAGGAACAAAGGGAGGAAGGAAAGGACCAAGGGGGAGGAATAAAGGGAGGAAGGAAGGGAAGAAAAGAAATGAGAAAAGGAGATAATACTGATAATCTTAAACCAGGTTCAGGTTGTGTCTCTACCTTTAGACTGGTTCAGAACCAGAGAAAATAAAAAGAGCTTTTGTTTTCTCCCGTTTAACCCGGTTTAAAGTGTCTCTCGCGCCCCTAGCGTCTCCTCAGAGCACCTGCAGCTCCGCACCAGAAGGAACTCATAGACTGATTGTCACAGATCCTCTCCCACAGCTCCCAGAGCCACATTACTGACATTTTACAACAATCATTTCCTACAGGCACTGTCCCCACCCTCTTTACTCGGCTTTAGCACGGAACCGCACGGCACGGCTCGACTCGCTGCCAGCCCCGGCCCTCCTCCAGCGCTTGATTGGATTAGAGTCGGCTAGCCTTTGCACTCTAACCCCGCTGATGCTGGCTGGCTGCTTCCTGCTCTCTCCACTCCCCCTGACCGACTGACGAAGCCTGCCGAAGCCGCACGGCGGAGCGCCCTGCACGGACACAGCCGACCGGGACGAGCCGCTACAGCCAGAGCAGAGCCGCGAAACACAAGCAGGAGGACGAAAAAACGAGGCAGCCATGCGGAGGAAATCGAGGATATTGTTATGTTTTGCCGTGCTGTGGGTGCTGGGGATAGCCTACTACTTCTATTCGGGGACAGCGTTGAGTCGAAAGGTAGGATTTCCGTTCCTCGACTGCTTTTTCTGGCTACACGGTCCGTCTCGGTGTCCGTGTGGATGTTTTCTTCCTGGACAAAGCGAAGATGGAGCGGTGTGATTTGGCGCTGCTGTGCCTCTCTTCTGCTCTTCGTGGGCTCGGTTTTGCGGCTGCAGCGATGCTGTCAGGAATGTGATAAAGGGCCTGCTAGTATCAGTGGGCAGGCATTGATTTGGTGGAGATGAGTGTGGACAAGGGCAGCAGGGTAGCGGGGCTGGCCAGTCGGCGTGCACAGATCTCCCGCTGTGCCGGTGACAGTGGGCGCGGAGCACGTCCTCACCGGGCTGCCTGTTAACCACCAGCCTGTTAACGTGGCGGCGCCGGTTAATAAAGGTGAAAACATGCAGATTATTAATATTATCCTGCTGGCCTGGCTCACAGGGCCGGGTGGGGAGGGGGGTCGCCTATAGAGCACGTCAGCACAAGCTGCTGCTGCTGCTCCGAGAAATGAGCAGAGATCAGGAAGTTTGCAGATCAACGCCGGGGTAAATCACTGACACGACATGCTGTCAGGATGTGATATTTTTTGTTAAAGGCGGCTTTAAACATTGATTTATTTTTTTCTACTGTGGGAACAATTTAGATTCAGTTTACCTTGACTGCTGTGGTGTCCAGATTTTCTGTCTGCTGATGCCCCTGCTGTGTGAAAACATTTCAGCATACACTCAGATGCCGGATTTTTAGGTACACCAATCTGTAACTTAGTCAGTAACAGTCTACAACACCCCTGCTACAGATCCTCATACAACTTACAATGTTCAGTTTCTGTTGAGTTCTAAGATTCAACTTTATGTTTCTGATATTTTTCCTGCCCCATTTATATAGCCTAGTCTTTTCTCAAGCATAAAATGCCAAACATTTTACGGTTCCAACTTGCTAAATTTGAAAATTCAAATCAGAATCTGTTTTTCCTTTCTATTAAATAATAACTGGATATCTTTTTTGGACTGCTGTTCGGACAAAATGAGACATATGAAGGCGGACTCTAGGAAATTGTGACGAGCATTTTTCACTATTTTCTGATGTTTTAGAGACCAAACGATTAATCGAGAAATGACCTTGCAGATTAATCGATAATGAAAATAATTGTTAGTTGCAGACCTATTAGTAACACCTCTCAGTATAACTCAGTTCAACAGCAGCACAAACTGCATCCTCCAGAATGACCATACAGTTGAATCAACACCTCTCTAAAACAGTTTCTACAAAAACTGAACATTACAACCTTCATGAGGGAGGATTTACTGCAGGACTGTTGTATTAGACTGCATTAGTTTTAACTAGGTGTGCCTGATAAATCTGCAACTGTGTGCAAGTCATTTCTTTATGCTGAAACAGCATTTATCAGTTTACTTTTACATCTGTGTAGTTGGTTTACAGCTACTTAAACTCATGGGCCTTTATGGGCACACTACAGGACTCTGGAAACATCAGTAGTAGCTGGTAAGATTGACTTTGCGTATGTGGAGGCATGGATTCCATTCATGATATACCAGGCCTGTGCATGCAATAGTATGTCATGTGTGAAATGTAAGTTAAATATCCTCCAGGTGTTCACATGTAGAAGAAAGCATGTTACCATTGTACACACATCTATATTCTGTGTGTGTGTGTTTGAGGGAGAGCGACTGAGCACAGTTACTTTTTTGTGTTATTCAGTTTGTGCTAACCGTGTGTGTGTGTGCCTGCGCTAATGTAGGCCAGTGTATCCTGCTGTGTGTATGTATGAAGCGCTCTGCGTGGGTGGTTGTGTGCACAGTACACTGCATCTATTACCCCTCTGGATTTGGTTGTGTGTGTGTGTCTCTGTGTGTGTGTGTGTGTGTGTGTGAATGTCCTGTGTGTATTCCACCTGTCTCTTGTCTTGTCCTATCTGTCTCTCTGTGTTTACTTTGCTCCAGTCAACCAGAGCGGCCCTTTTACTTTTCCATTAGGCTGATAGCGCTCTCTCTCTCTCTCTCTCTCTCTCTGTGGGTGTATATTTGTGGTTGTTAAGGGGGTCAAAATGACACTCCACAATAAGCAACTTTCTCTGGAGTTGGATTGCACGCAGCATTAACATGGAGCCTGGATGATCAGCTGCACCTGGCTGGTATCTTTACACAGTGGGAGATTTAATCTGTTTAAACAAAGGTGGCGCTGCACAGGTAAAGTGTAGTTTTCTATCACGTCTTCCTCCCCTTTGAAAGAGTTGAGGTATTTACTAACTTCTCATTGCTGTCATGAAACAAACTTTGTAGCTGTAGTTGAGTGAATTTTTCAAAAGCACTCGAGGCTTACACAAAGGCTTTTCCGAAATGGACAAAATTTTCTGGACCGAGGGCCCATGAAACGAAATTACAACCAAACTTGCTGGTGATTGATGCATCTCTTAAATGTATCGTTAATTTAACATTTTGAGTTTGTAGCTAGTTGTATTGGTGCTCTTTAGAGCTGCGATTATTTTCATTATCGATTCATCTGCGTTATGTTTTTCAATTAATTGTTTAGCCTGTAAAATGTCTGTTTTTTGGGAAAAAATGCTCATTTTGAGTTTCCAGAGCACAACGTCTTATCTTTAAAATTGCTTGTTTTGTCTGACTGACTGTCCAAAACCCAAAGATATTAAAAATACAATGTTATAAGACAAAGGGAAAAAAGCAAATTTTCATATCTGAGAAGCTGGAACTGAAAAATGTTTAGAGTATTTTTTAATAAATTACTTAAATGATTAGGCGATTATAATAATTCATTTTCTGTCCATCGACTAATCGCTTAATCGTTTTAGTACTAGTGCCCTGGCCATCAACTCCTAATAATGTCATTAAAAAGTTCCTTAGTGGTTTCCTACTGTTCCTTTACTCTTTCATCTTTTTTCTTCTCTTGACAACAGATAGGTGAATTGGAGAGGTTGTGAATTTAATTACGTAAGAATGTTGGAAGGTGTCCAAATATGGACAAATGCTCCTCCTTGGGAGTTAAGTGGGATTCACAAGTTTGCACGTTCATTCATTAGTCAGACTTGAGATGATGGCGACCAGGGTGCAGGGTGTCTGGAGAGTGTTTAGCGGTGCAGAGAAAATCTCCAAGCAACTTGTGTCAATTATGCTACAAAAACAGAGGTTATTTATATGCAGCACACGCTTCAGCCAGGTCTCCCTCATCCCCTTCTTACTGTTCACAGATAGCGCCTGTGTCCAATATTACACCTCACTTGTTGTTGTGTCATCACTGCTTGCAAGCACTGTGGTGAATTCAGAGGCCAGCAGCTCTGTGCCTGCCAGCCTGAGCAGGACTAGCACTATCACGGCAGCTAAATCAAATGCCCACTTCTGAATAATCTGAAGGACAGCCTCTGCCTGCCAGAGGAATTAGTTCAACAGGCTTCCCCAGCTCTGTCATACACCCATGATACTGTGACTTTTAAGATCAAAGCGCTCACCAAACCGCAGTTCTGCTATTATCAGTTCAAAAGTATCCTATTTGGGAAAGTGCCCCTCTTGTTGGAGTCTGTATGCCAATTTAAAGACACTTTTTGAACACAGTATCAGTGCCTGGAAGCCGTTAACAGTGTCCTGTACAAAAATGAACGTTGCCATTTCTGACAAATTCCTAGTCTTTTTGGTCTGGCGGAAAAACAACAACAAAAAAGTAATGAAATGTCACCATGTGTCTCTAGAGGTCAAGGTCATTTTGAGCTGCGTCACAGGGAAAGTTTGTTTTTCTTTTATTAGTGCGCACAGTGATACTGAGTGTTCTTGAGCATTTCTAAGGTTGGCTGGCTGAATGGCACCGATGTACAGTGTAAAATGAGAGGACATGAGCTGAGACTGAGATTTTGGTGGTTCTAAAACTGAGGAAGATTGGATGAGTTCAATCATTCACATTGTAATTTATGTAAAATCATAGAACTATAGAGAATGTAGAAATATGTTGTCATGCTTAATCTTTGCAACAAAGGCTGATGGTTTCTTATAAAACCATTAACATTATCTGCCTCTTGGCAGTTTTCTGATACATGTGAAAAATGTTTTCCTGTAGCATGTAGTTGATGGATTGAAAGTGAAGTTTCTTCCTTCTCCCATATGACGGGAAACTTTGCAAGACACCCAGCAGCGAGACTCGGTACAAACCTGTCTGTAAGTGCATTGTTGTACCAGGCAGGATCATGTTGAAAACATGAGCCTGCTGGCCCACCAGGATGCCCCATTAAAGTCTTCTCGTTGAACAGACCTCAGAGGGTTTTCCCTGCCAGCTCTTGAGAAACCAACATCCCACTGTTGAGTCTACTTTCCTGCTAATCAACGATGTGAGAGCGGAGCTAAATGGCAGATAGAGGAGGGTGGCACCAAAGCACAGGAAAAACCAGCAAACACAGACTTTATTAAGAAAGTTCAGCTTTTTGAGTAAAGCTGCAGACAGACAGTAATTGGATTTTTATCAAAGTGGTAAATAGTGTGGTTTTTTTTCTTCCCCCAAGATGAGGTGTGTGGCATGTACTCAAGATTTAACATTCACGTCAACCCTGTGTCACATGTCTCTCTTACAAAAATGTACATCTGCACAAATGTAATAATGTCCTTAAATTACTGTCAACTGTGTTTACTTTGACAAAGAATAGCGGCAGGGGGAAGAATGACTGCAAGAACAAATCAGACACATGTGGTAAACACAGTCATGCCAGATTGATTCATGCGCACATTGTCCGTGTAGCGTTGAGTTGCAAGTATTTCTCAGTGTGTTGTGATTAGTCAGAGTCACACTGTCAGTAAAGGTGGTGATGTTGCATTATTGGTGTCGATTAGAGTGTGTTATTTAGTGGGTAGTACACAGAACGAGGTGGCTGCTGGCCACTGCTCCTCAACACAGGAGTAAGACACAACGCAACGCAAGAAATCCTGTCCTTCAAGATCTAGGTTGGTGACTTATCATCTAATATAAAGCCTGTGGCCAGAAACTTAGGCATGATTTTTGACAGTGACCTGACTTTCGAGGAGCAGGTAAAGTGAGTTGTGCAGTCCTGCTTCGTTGATTTTTATCTCATGCTGATTTAGAGAGGGTCATTTGTGCTTTTATTTCATCTCGTCTAGACTATTGCAACTCTCTATACCTGCCTCAGTCAAAAATCTATCTCCCGTCTCCCGCTTGTTCAGAATGCTGCAGCTCGAATTTTAACTGGCACTAAACGTAGAGACCATATTACCCCAGTATTAGCACATCTGCGCTGGCTACCAATAAAGTTTAGAATTGATTTTTAGATCTACTGTTTGTATTTAGAGCACAGAAAGGTCTAGCCCCTAGTTATATTGCTGACCTTTTTCCTCTCCTTTGAGCCGGAAGGCAGCCTGAGATCCTCGGCCAAGGCCCTTTTTGGCTGTTCCACAGTCCAGACTCCAAACTAAAGGTGACTGCTTTCTCTATTAGGGCGCCTGGACTTTGGAATGATCTGCCTGAGGAAATTAGGCTAGCAAAATCAGTTTCATCTTTTAAATCCCTTCTAAAAACACACTTATGTAAACTGACTTTTATGTGAACTTGCATGTATGGTTTTTGATCTGTTCTTAATAGTAACTCTGTTTGTTTGTGTATTTTAACTATCTGTTTACCTCATATTACCTTTATTTTTATTCTGTATTGCTACTGCTTTGGATTTTACTGTATGTAAAGCACTTTGTAAACTGTGCTAAAAAGTGCTATACAAATAAAGTTGTTATCATTATTATCATTGTCAGCTCTCACACACGCTCAGCAGTGAATCTATAATCTTTACAGTCAAGTCTTTACTGTATATGCATGCTCATGCACGCACACACACTGATTATGTGTGATAAGAGTTCCTGCTGTTGTGTAACTACAGCACAATCATCTAGCTAAGAGACCTGTGGCTTCAAAACCACTTGAGGCCTCAGCAGTTCAATATGTTTACAATGCCAGAATACAATGTAATTTCAGCCAGTGAGCAGATCCATTATTGCAAACTAACTAAATGCAGTTCCAAGAGCAAACACTGAATCGATAAAAAGCTAAAAATTAAGCTGGGGATCCTTGGGTGCTGAATCCTTCTCAGATATACAGTTTTTGTTTTAAGTATTGACTGTGTGTGTGTGTGTGTGTGCGTGTGTTTCTTTTAAGTAATGAACACTTCTGACATATGCTCGACTGATTCAGAGTGTAAATAGAGATAGCAAAGAAGGAGCTGAGCTGTGTCACTGTTGTTTTTAAGGATTTATTTTCTGAAGGTATCGTTAAATAAAAACCAAGAAACTGCGTCATAGTCGCGTTACCGGCTACTGTCAGTATCCACAGCGGATGTGAGAAGAATCCTGCTGAGAGTGAAGATCACTGGTACCAACCCTACCGAGCATCAGTGCTATTGGTGAGGTGAGGTGCCTGCGCAGAGCCCAAAGGATACTAAAGGACAGTACCCACCAAGCCACAGCCTGTTCACCCTGCTGCCGTCTGGAAAAAGAAACAGAAGTATTCACTGTCGTACCACCAGACTACAGAGCAGCTTCTTTCCTCAGGCTGTGAGACTGCTAAATTCATCCTCAGCACTCCACCATGTAAAATTGTTTTCATTTCTACTTCTATGACTTATTAGTTATTCAATGATCTACTGTAGATATAATTTTTTTGAGTAGCATAAAGGGAACTACAAAACAAAATGTCATTACACAACCCTGTGGTGTATGATCAATAAATCTGTCTTGTATCAGAGTTACACAACTTCATAGCTGGAGTCCCAGGAGAGAGAGTGTAAGGAATGGATTAGCCTGTGTGTGTATCTGCTCTAAGTGAGATGCAGTTGTTAGCATGCTTTGCTAACGACCTGTAGTAGCAACTTAGCGTTACTTTCAAGGCCAAAGAACATTTCATACTACATTATTTTGTGGGGTTTTAGGATGCGTTAAAAAATCCTAGCACATCCACTGTCAGTGTAGTATTTTGCCCACTGTGTGGAAGCTGGTCCTGGATGCTATATCAGAGTGTAGGCTAACGTTAGCCGCTCTGTCCTGCTCTTTATTGGGTTTAGGGAGGTTTACACTCATTATTTAAAAATTAATTATATCAATCAATAAAGCATAAATCTAATCTTTTGTCTTGCTTGTCCAAGTATGTAAGCTAAGCAGCTCCTTTATTTCCATGACCTCCACATGGATCTTCAGCTGGTGAGGTAGTTTTGCCTGGGACATGCAGCTTTAGCCTCAGTCTTTTAGCACAGTATCACATGTTTAGACTTCAGTGCCATTTAAGACCCTTTTACAGGATTCTTGTTTAATACAAGTCAGCTGGAAACAATAAAGTCAGCTGGAGACGACAGTTTCAACCAATCATGAAGCTAACATTAGCTTAATTAGCTAGCTAGCTGCAGCTGATAAAGTACATCTGGAATCAATGACCCATTGTTCCTAAAAGTACTAATCAGTTTGAGTGGTAAATCTTCCACCGTTGTCACTGTAAACTGCATTATGTGCCACGCGAGAACAGAAATCTCAGCAAAGCACAGTAACTCAGGGGGGCGGGGCTTAGCAAATTGTCAAACCACGTACTGTAATTTAACCCCAGCAAAAAGGACAAAGAAAGTTGATGGGGTTGATGATGGAAAGATGAAGAAAATAGGATGAGACACGGGAAAATGTGGTAGAACTGGATCCAAAACAGGAGAATGGAGGGTTGTGTCGGGTTTGATAGGTTTTATTTCCACCAGTCAGAAGGAGTTAGTCCTGACCTGGCAGCCCTGAAACCCAATGACTGACTGGCTGCGGTGAACAGACAGACAGCTGTGTAGATACCAGGAGGTAAAGACTGAGACACCGCCAACAAATAGTGTAGTTAATAGCACCCTAAAGGTAGGCGTTTAAAAGAGCAGTTTATGTCTGTAGATATAAAACTGTCATTCTTCTGCTAGCTGATAGTGTCACTACATCCCGATCTGAGGCACAAGAACTGCTGTTTTCTTCATTTTATTCTATCTTTCTTTGTATCCAGCCCTCTTGGTCTTGGTAGGCTCCTTGTGGTTAAACACATGTTGGATCTGTGAGCGTGCACAAAACTGGATTATTTTCTTCTTATGATTTTCTTCCCTGGCAGACGACGAGCATTCATGGAAAAGTTGAAAGGGATGAGGATATCCATTGTTGATGGGACCAGCGCTGAGACGAGAGCTTTTCAAAGATCTGTTTTTTATTCAAACATCAAGAGAAAATAGAGCAACCCTCTTTTATTCAATTTGTCATTGAGAGGCAAACTATTGTAGCTGCTTCACAACGTTGACGTCTTCAGAGCTTCACAGTGAAGCGAACAGAGAGGTCAGCAGTAATCTGTGTTCCTGTTAACGGCCTAAACTATTCAAATAGGTCTGATAGGAAGCACAGGTGGATGTGATGTTTTCCATGTGCCCTTTTTGTGGGAAGGACATTCAAATCACTAAATAAGTGACACATATTACACGTCTAATTGCAACAACCACCCATGAAATTTTGTTGGCACACCTCCAGTCACTGCTACTGGACTGTGTAATGCTTTAATGGAAATGGTGCTCTCTGTTTTGTGTGTGACTGGAGTTATGAAAAGGATGTGCATAATTTAATTTTAATAAATGATCAGAAAATACAGAAAAATATCTCTATAAATGCAAGATTTTTGCTGTTTCTCTTTTGATGTAGCTGCACTTGCAAACCAAATGAATTGAAATGTCATTATCAGGATTCACTTGAATATTATTTTGATATTCAACCACCTGAAGGACAAAGTGCTGCACTTACATTATACCAGATGACCGAGAAGCTGTGTGAGGTGGCTCTACCTTTTGTGTGTGTGTGCTATGATCTGAAATTACTTGATCTGTTTATCTTGTATCTGGTCTGTAGAGAATATTAATGCTCGACTGTTTTTTTAAAGGATACAACATCTCTGTCTGGATCTTCCATCTGCCCCACTGTCAGCTGTTTGTTTGCTGACTTACAAAACAAACATAACTCACAGCAGATTGAGGTAGCCTACATGCAAACAGGCATCTTGGCCACCCTCCTCCTCCAACATTCACAGATGTGTGTGAATCTGTCACATTTGGGTCATAGAATCCTGATGCTAACATTGTGCTTCAGCATCAACCTTGAATGAGGTGCAGATCGTTGTTTACTCTTTTTTTCCCCTGAACTTTTAGACATATTTCGGAAACATCTCGAAAATTGATATCACAATCATTAGATAGGTGTGTGTGTGTGTGTGTATGTGTGTGTGTTTGTGTGTGTGTTGGTACTGCTGACTTCAGTTCAGTCCAAGAAATAATATTCTCCAATTTATTTCAGATGTTGTGAGAGATTTTAAGTATTCTTTCATTACATGATTCATCAAAGATAACACTGGTGTATTGCCCAATGATGGTATCTCCCTAAGTAAGCATTGTAGAGAGAAGGGATGGACCAGGGCCACTTGGTTAGATGTGTTGTATGTAAAACAGTTTCACCAGCAGCACAGCAAAGGCCCTTCAGTGTTAACTAACTAACTGATTTTTTAAAATGGAAGAAACGTCCAAATAATGTCTGGCCATCTGCCAAAGTGGTGGGTAGATAGATTTTTCAACACTGGTCTGGTGGGAGGTGTTAATTTCTTGCCCTGCATCACATCATGGCCATTCAATAATGAACCGGCATTTGTTTTCATCCTGTAAGACAAATCCACCAAAAACACACAGAGTACTGTTAAAAATAGCTATTAGTGATGCACTTTGTCTGTTAGATGTTTCTTCAATTGATTCTTGTGGTTTAATCTGTGCATTTCCTTTATGCTTTTGTTGTCTTATTACTATTTAATCTTGGCTTGGCAATGCTCAGCACCCACTGCACCTCTGACTGTTCACTGATATCTGTGATTAAGGGCTACACAAACCTGACAGGACTCCTCTGCCTTTTTTCTTCTGTGGTGGCATTAATGGTAAACATCAGGTTCTGGTGTCAGCCCATTAAAATGAACAAGCAAGGCCATCTTTCTCGCTGTGTCACCATTTTGCACTGATTGTCGACAGCTGCATGGGGGAAGGAGCTGCAGATATAACCAATTTCTCCACTGACAGTAGCCGCAATAGACCAGAATGCAATGCAGTCACAAGACATCCTTCAACCTGCAGTTTTCTTCAAGTGGAACAGCTGTCACTATCTCAGACATGCTCTCTAGAGGTTGCCCAACAAAAAAAGTGGAAAAAGCAGGTTGAAAATATGTCACAAAAAGGCAAATTACAACACTTGACTCAATTTAAGCCCTTCATCCACATACATGACATAGGCCTCCTACTACTGCTACACGCCCTTTTAACCCCACACACTGTCAGGCATACTGCTATAGTACTCAAAATGAACACACTACTACACACAAACACCCATAAAAAGGTCCAAATTCCACAGTGGAGATTGCTGTGTTATTGGTCAATACTAGTAAAGAAGAAGCTTGTGAAGAGTCTTTTTACAGTATGTTGAAATGGGTTTCTGGAAGCAGAGGTGCTGACTCGGCTCTACTGGCTTCTCCTACTTTTAAAATAAGGAAGAATCAGAGTGATGATGAAAAAGGCTGGTTGTTTGGCTGTTTGAATAACTTGCGGACTGTCTAAAGTGAAATTCATCACTGAAAATTAAAGTGACCCGTTTATGCGCAGAGTCCACAGTGTTCCTGTGTTTACAGCCTGTTAGAGACTCGTATGCTAGTATATGAAGAGTAATGACACAATGAATGGAAGTGGGTGAAATGAATAATTAGATAGCCTTGGTGTGTGTGTGTGTGTGTGTGTGTGTGTGTGCGCGTGTGTCTTTGACCACATGTTTTCCCATTTTGCTGGCTTTTCTTGTGGGCTCGTCTGTCCTCTCAGGGACACGTAGGCAGATTTAGGACTTTTGCGTTTGTGTCTCAGACTGTCCTGTGTTTATATACCAACTTATTACACAATTTGGCGAGACAGAAACTTTTTTTCCACTCATCCCTTCAAGTTAAGTTGCTGTGTCTGACCTGGATGGCTAAAAAAAAAAAGAAGTAAAAAAGTTAGCTTGAATGCAGCATGAATAGGAGTCATCTGTCTCAAGTGGTTGAAATTCTGAAGGAAAAAGCCTGAAAATCGCATCATTTAGGGGAAAAAAACAGACAGCACGGCTAGTCTGGTGTTAAAAACAGACTGCTACTGTATGGCATATTCCTCTGGTGACAGAAGCCTTGGATGGTGGTTCTGTAAAAATAGACCCATGCATTTATACATTTAACATGATTGTAAAGTGTGTCTCTGTTTTAACATGAACCCTCCATTTTAACATAAACTCAGTCCAAGGTTCCTATCAGCAGAGATTTATGTTTAATGTGTCTCCCCAACACCAGACTCGTTCTGCTGCCTCAGGACTGTGCAGCCTATGCCAGTTGTAATTGTATGAGTTCACGTATAATGATTTATGGTAGGAAATTCTTTGTTACTCCAAATAAGCTGCTGTACCCATCAGTTCCAGTCAGGAATACCAGCCCTGCCAGCAAACAGTTTGTAGCTTGCAAACATTGAAACAGATTTCAGGCTCACTTATTTGCTGCAGTGGCATTTAAAAAACTGACTGAGGTGTTCCCTGAAAATATATGAACTAACCCCTCACTAAACACTCCCCTCCACAAGAGCAGAAGTATAAGGAATTGATTAGACGGTGTGTTTGTCTGATCTAATGTGAGCTGCAAACGTTAGTATGTTCAACTAACTAGCTTACTACCTACAGTAGTAACAAAACCCTGCGTTACTTCGAAGATCAAGGAGCATTTCATACATCATTATTTTGTGGGGTTACAGATTATGTTAAAAACAAAAGCCCCATTCATGATAGCACACGCACCATGTAGTATTGCCCCACTGTGTGGCAGCTGGTAGTGATGGGAATTTCACCTCTTTGAATGGAGCCGGATCTGTGGTTCCCAAACGACTCTTCATTTAGCACCACTTGTGCTGGTTGCTGGTTTATGGTCAATGCAGTGTCCCCCGGCGCGAGGGTCCGCGGGCCAAAAATGACGTCATCGCGTCTTTCACGTCATGCTACAAGCTGTCGTGGAGCTTGGTCATGCACTTCTGAATTTTTGCCGAGCAGGTTCGCCTCTACAAACACACATACCACCCTTTTTTTTGAGAGACCACAGGGACAGACAAATGACTCAATTCATGGAGAGAGATCACCACCACCACACTGTCATTTTGTAGGAAAGTGTAGAAAAATATGAGGGATCGCCATGTTGGTTAATAACATTCCTCCGGTAACACTTGTTAGAAGTGTTAGAGGTGTTTGTTAGAACACCTCGGTTCATGCTTGCAGCTCTGCGGAGGCCCGCACCACGGCGTCTCGCGCGAGTATAAACAAAGCTTAAGTTACGATCTTATTTGTTGCAAGAAATAAATATGCAAGATTCTTAATTACACAATTCTATTCAGACACATACACTAGGCCTATATTTCAGTTATTATATTATATAAGCAACGAACCGGAGACGCCGTTTCCAACCAATTCATGAAACTAACGTTAGCTTAATTAGCTAGCTAGCTACAGCTGATAAAATCTGCAAGTGCCAGGTTTTTATTTGTTTGAGGACTATTTTTGCATTGTGTTTTGCGTTCCCTTGCAATATTTTCCGTAGGGTCCTGCTTTTGTCTACCTCTATCTGAAATCAAAGACCCATTGTTTCGAAAATGTTTACATTTCAAGTATTAAATCTGCCTCAGTTATCATTGTAAACTGCATATGTGCGTGTGCGAATGGTAAGTGTGTGTGTGTGTGTGTGTGTGTGTGTGTGTGTGTGTGTGTGTGTGTGTGTGTGTGTGTGTTTAGCGATGCTTGTTCCCTTGACTCCCTTGGCTATATTTCAGTGTGCGATGATGTTAATCTCTCCAGTTTCTCTCCAACAGGCCATATGGTAATGCACTCACTTCCCTCTGTCTCTCCCACCACCTCTTTTCCTTCTGTATTTACTTTCTCCCCCGGTTATTTGCTTTCTTTGTGTTTCTGTCTTGCACAAATAAACTTTCCTCTGTTCTCATGCATGCTGGCTTTCTCATACTATTTGTCTTTTTGTTTTTTGATTTAGTTTGTTCTTTTGAAGTAGGCCACAAAATTCAGTCAGACACCCTGTGAGCCAACACAAAATTGTCTTCATGTACAGACGCACCATTAGCAGGCCTGTGACCCATTTTAGGCCCTAACCCACAGCTTTAGAAACCAACTACATAAAGGGAGCAACAGAATATCCTGAGCTCTCGGGCCAACAGACCTTTTTCTATGTCTCTGTGTGTTTCTGCCTTAAAAGGGAGGTTTGATTTATCTGTGCTTTCAGCTCGGTGGGGGTGGAGCAGATGTGACTGTGTCAGACCCCATCAAGACGGGCTAAGAATAGCTAAAACCATCTAACACCTTAGCTTGGGGTTGGTTTGAAATGGGTTGTTTCACCCATTGTTGTTGCTGCATGTTACAATGCTCTGGAGTCTAAGGTCATGTTGGAGATGAGGCCAAGTCTGCTTACAGATGCAGGTACGGCTCGCTGAGGCCAAGCTTTCGGAAGTTGAAGCACTTGTGCTTTGATCGTATACTCCTTGTTTCATTAGAACAGTACAGTCTGCTGTCTGTCTGCTTTGTTTGTTCCTGACACAGTCTGTGTCACCTCTCAGCCTCCCTCTCCTCTCTGCTGTCACTCTTCCGCCTGCTGCCGTCCATTAACAACATGGCAGCCGCAGAGTGTGTGATGTTCTCACAGGTCAGAGTTCACCGTCCCACCCTGCCTTTTGAATGAGTGACCCGACAGTGTGTAATGGAGCCCGGCTGATAAGGGATTTGTTAGCTGCCTTATGTTCCAAAATGCAAATGTTTCTTTTTGTTAGTGTTTGTAATGTGTCTGTTCGGAACATGGTGGTTTATGTGCTGGTTTATAGTTTTACTCATTAGTGAGGTGGCTGTTACATTTCATGACACCAGCTGTATTTTACTGGTTCGTTGTGAGTTCTTGAGAGCTGCTTCTTCTCTCTCGTGTTACGCTGCTTGCCGCCGAAATGACAGTGACTCTGCTGCATCAACTTTGCAGTGACACCAGTATATTAACACAAGCCTTTCTTACTGCTTAATTTACTGAAAAGAAAACAGTTGTATATCAGCTCATATCAGATGACATGTACGCCGATACCAATATATCTGCGACAGGCCAATATCGGCCGATTGATAATTCGTTGCTCTAGTGTGTAACTACAGCAGCACAAGGATCTGCAGCCACAAAAAGCAAGCAGAGATGGCTGTGTGCATGGCTCACGTCAGCTGACTGATTAAAATGTATGAACACAGCTAAATGAAATTACACTTTCAAAACTATAATGCAGGATTGAGATAGATAGTGGCACCAGAGAATTTGTATTCTGGCTGATGACTGATGTCTCTGCTGTTTCTGTTGTTGGCAGACTACTGAGCTCTCTCTCTATACATATATTAGTTATTGCTCTGCAGTTGGAAAATGGTGCTGAAAGTAAACGTCTGTATACTCACTGCGACTTGGTCTCTTCTCTGAATAACTCAATTTGTAGCTGAACTTCAAGACAGAAGTAGATTGTGGACCCTTCCTATGTGTTTAAACTGTGTCCTCTCGTAGCTTCAGTCAGTCTTGATCGATTCTTCTTACAAATGAGCATAGCTAAGAAAAACACAACGTCAACATGGGAAATAAACCACAAACATGCGGCCCAAAGGACACATTAATAAAAACACTGGTGACCAGTTGCAAGTGGTGGTGTGTTAGGGATGCAGAGCAAATCTGTGTTGAATTTTTAATTAGTTCAGCCACTGAATCAGTATACACTGTGGCGATATAAAATACATCACTACTGACCAACAGCAAACCAGTTAGCCATAAATTATACTTATAATTATCCTCATTGCAAGAAGTCAATTTCATCACCTTCCCATGTCTGCAAGCATCCGCACAATCAAGTCAAAAGTTTGCGCTACATGCGAAATCTTGCAGACAAGTTACAGATGGGTTCCAACGTGTGAACACATCTGTACATGCAGACACCCAATGTAGTATAGAGAGAGCCGCATCTGCTGTCTGTTTTTTTGGCCTATATGCAGCTGTTTGCATGTCACAGATGTAATGTAATAAGGGCTCCTCCAGCAGCCTTTTAAAAATGGACCACAGCCAAATATTTATAGCGACTGAATCCAAATGTGAACAACACACCCTTAAACGGTACACACCCCTAATCTGTCCAGTTCGTAAAAATGGCTTGATTAAGGTCTGTAATATGTCACTGTCTGGTTACTGAAACTATAGGTCATAACTCAAAATGAGACGTATGCCTTTCCCTGGAGAGAGCCGCTTGACGAGAATAGCAATTAGTTTCAAAGGGCCTGTATCCCATTACAGAAAAAGTCTCCTTGTGTGCCAGAGAAGTTAAAGAACAAGAGTTGGAGTGTGCAATTAGCCTTTGTTAAAAGTCTTACATCTGCTCCCCTTCTGTAACTTAGCCTGTTGAACATGTTTGTGAATTTTAACATAATACAAGCTGAGATGGTGTCGTGATACCTGCCGTAATTACGACACACACAGAAACACGACCATATACACACACGTCAGCGGGGACCCATCAGGACCACATGTACTAACGATGCACAAAAAGCATGTGTAACTTTACACACAAAAACTGGTATTTACGAATTAAGAATATGCAGTGGGAGTACCACTGTGGATTGTTTACACTGCAGACTTTAAAGTCCATCAAACATTACACTTCATTTACATGAAAAGATCAGTTTACTCATCGTGGCTAGTACTACTCAGCCTGTGAAAACTGTTTTATAATGTCTTCCTTGGCTCTAGAGGAGCATTGTCAAGGCTGAGAAAATAACCCTGATGATGTCATAGTGATGTCATCGGGGTTATTTCAGCTTGGACTTGGAGACTACAGGTTTGTTACAGAAAGCTGGAGTTACAAAGATACGGGTGTTTACCAGGCTGGAAGGGTCTAATGAAAGATGGGTTTTAGTTGCATCATGGGAATTGTAGGACCCAGTGTTTTTGTAGCTTGACACGTATTAGGAAATAGAAGTATCTCAGACTTCGCTGCTTTGATTTGACCACTCTTTTATTTTTTAATCGGTCTCTTGCTAGTACCCTAAATGTATTGAAGTGCAACACTAATCCCTGCATTACCACATTAATGAGTGAGTGATTTAGCAATGTTGCGAAGAGAGGGGTAACAGAAGGACTTTGGTTGAATTTTCTTTGATTTCAAGTCTTGATCTTTTCAGATCAGGTTTCAACAGTTATAACATTTGTAAGGGTAAACATTTGCATCTTGTCGCCCTCATTGCACGTTCATGTGGGAATAACACCCATCGGACTTGACCTGCTGATGTTGGTTCTTAGAGGATGTTACTGATGCCAGGTCTAGGACAGAACAAGTCTGGCTACTGTCCAAACAGGAGTGTGTCGACATCCATTAATACATCAACAACAGCAGGAATTACTCTTGCACGTGTGCTTCATTTAATAACTGATGTGTGTATAACAAGGAATAATGTGTACAGAGAGTTTTTCTTCAATCTAGAGCAAAGGTTATAAGGTGCATATTTCTATGTTTGGTCTTGAATCTACACAAAGAATGTATGCAGCACACACACGTGGCAACATAGTCATGTAGCGGAAACCGACGGAGACTATAGAACTCTTGGCTTTGGTTCAGCCTAAACACACACACACACACACACACACACACACACTGAGCAACATACACACATTACACACCACTACTGCTCACATCCATACATGATACCCATTCACGAAAAACACAGCTTCCCCTGCTGGCTTACAGAAAACTTTTCTCCTTGTATGGCAAAGAAAATATTTATAGACTTAAAGCTCCTTCCTGTTCCAACCAAACACACACACATACACACTCCTATGGTATGAGGTAACATGTGCTGTGTTGCGATTTCAGCAGCTATCACTGTACTGTAACATTGATGACCTCAGCATCGTGTGTACTGTAAATTCATCCAAATCTTGCCAAAGCTATTTGCAGCTTTGATCTTTCTTCTTTCTTAGAGCAAAGCCCCTCATGATATTCTCCATTATATTCTCTTTAAAAAAAACACCAGGAGCTGCATTTTTCACAAATCACAATCATTTTCATGTAATATAACAATATAATGAAAGCACTTCTCAACATGCAGATTGTCTTAAAGCAGCAAGGAACTTTTTTGGTGGTAGTAATCACAGACCACCGCTGTGATCGAGGAGGGGACAATCATTGTACTGTTAGCAGGGAGGAGGAGGAGGGCATCAAAGAAGGCAGGGAGGAAGAGGGGGGTGTAGGGAAAGAAAAGAGAGGAAGTGGTTGATGAAAGAGTTTGTACAACTGAATTGGGGATTTTAACATCCCCACCCATTGCAGCCCCACCACCCTGGCCTACTTTTCCCCCTCTTGCTGACACACTTGGATGATTCAGCACTTCACTCCATCTCCCTCCCTGCTCTGTCTTTCGTCCTCACGCTCCCAACCTTTCTCTCCTGCTCCTTTCTCCTTCTCCCTCTCGCTTTGTCTTGTTTTGCATTCCCTCTTTCGATGTCTCCAGCAGCGCCTTCCCTCTTTTCCTGAAAATTGAATCTGAACTTACCCATTATCGGGAGTCATTTGTTCAAATTAATTATCAAACCCCCGCCGACTAACAGCGGGGAATAAGCAGCTTTCACAATGCTGAATAATTATTACCACCACGTGAAAATCTAACATTTTTTAAGAGATTTCAGGGATTGAAATTCAGCATTTTTGTTTTTAGACTGATTGTCAGATTTTGACCCTATAATGCCTCCAAATGGGGGTGTTATGACTCCCTTGAGTGCTACTCAGTCAGCACTTAAAGGATCATATTTAGATTCAGGTGGAGGGATGAAAACCACATCGTTTTACGTGATAACAGTGACGACTGAGTCGGGTGTCGTGTCACATCGCTCTGCCTTTTATTTGTTCCCTCTCTGCCCTCTTGTTTCTCACCCTCACAGACCTCTTCACTGCTTCTGTCAACAACTGTGAATCAACTGTACACTCTCTCTCTTTCTCACTTTTTATCTCCTGCTTTTGATGCTCTTCCATGTCTTTCTCCACTCCTGGACAGAAACACAGAAGGTCTTGTGTCTGACCCTTCTCACTCAACATGAAAAGACTTCTGTGTGTCTTCAAAGGCATTACTACAGTGCTACAACAATAGATGCAACAGACACCATGAACCTGAGCTCTGTTTTTTGTGTCTGTTGAACCATCATTGACAGACTGGGAGACGGATGAACGGGTGGTTGGTTGTCCTGAGCAGCAAGGTCACATCATGGTCATTTTGCCAGCTAATGGCTGTCATTACCGGTTAAAAGACTGTTCCCTCCACTGATTGCTTCTATACTTGTGAACTGACTATCTTTGGGTTTTAGACAAAAGCAATTTGAAGACATCACTTTGGATCCTGGGAAATTGTGGTGGGCATTTGTAATTATTTTCACATTTAATAGACTAAACAATCAATCAATTAATTTAAAAAAAACCTGACAGCTTAGAAGATAATGAAAATGATCTATATTTGCAGCTCTAATCAAATTCATTATTTTCAACTTAATATAAAAATGATGGCTGCAGCAAACAAATGATGTTGATTAGTGATTAATGGAGCCTCACAGTAGTTCAAGCAGGCATGGAAGTCATTTTGTAGTCACATGTTCCATTCATCCTCCAATCACGTATGTCCATGACCTCGCTCTCTCTCTCAATAGGTGGTCCACATAAACACTTTATAAACAAACTCATGAAGTGCTGCTACACTGCTACCCGCTTTCAGATAACTCCCCCCATCTCCCAAGCCTCCTCCTGTATTTGCATTTAGCCATACGTGAATATTAAATGATTGTTTTAATATTTTGATGCCGGGGGTTTGTGAGGTCAGGGACAGTCCGGGTCAAGTCTGCTCAGCCACACCGCCAAAGTAAAATGCATATTGTTGCAATAAATTGTTAAAAGTGTCCTGACTGAAATATTCCCATTATTTTCTCAATTAATTTCTTGGTCTATAAAATGTCTGAAAATGTCTGAAAATTTCCTATAGCCCATGGTGACATCTTCAGATGTCTGGTTTTGTCCAAGTAACAGTCCCAAAGCCAAAGATATTAAATGTACTATCACATAAGGCAAAGAAAGTCAGCAGATGCTTACAGGAAGCTGCAACGAGGAAATGTTGTTGGAAAATGACTTAAACAATGAATTTGTTATCAAAACTACTACAAAACAACTAATTGTTTCATCTTTGGCGAAATATAGTTTCCATGTGTGCAACAGTAGCCAGTAGTCTACCCACTTCCCTCCTGTGTTGTTGAGCTGCAGCTGGGGAGAATCACTGCAGCAGACAGCTCAAATGCTCAAAACTCGATGTTCCACTTGGTGGACGTTTTCTGAGCACCAAGAGTGCATTTGTCTTTCTTAACATAAGGAGTTCGACAAAGCAGTGGAAGATGCAGAAGTGTGTGTCTTTCCAGCAAACAATCTTTGTGTACGAGCAACAGGTAGAGAAGATGCATGTGCAGAGTCTTTTAATCTTTCCTGAGTGCTTCAGCTGTGAGGTTGTGGTTAAAGTTTGCTTCTGGACGGCAGGTTGAGAGAGTAAACTAGTTTACTGGACATCTTCATTTGGAAATGGTTCAGACGTCACCCACCTCAGCAGATGTTAAAGAAAAACCCAGGAACTGAAGATAATTAGTTTGATTTTTGCTTTGTGTGTGTGTGTGTGTGTGTGTGTGTGTGTGTGCGCGCGCATCTTTCTTTGCATGTGTTTTTCTATGTAAGTGTGTGTTTGTGTGTGTAGGATGCAGATGGGGTTTTGGGAAGGGGGCCAGCGCACACAATTGCTCCATTGAGCCGTCTCACACCCCCCAAGTCTCTCTCTCTCTCACTCACCGGCGTGTGCACACGCGCACACACACACACACACACACACACACACACACACACCTGGTGAGACTTGTCACAGTTTGCTCAGTGCAGTCTGAATTCTCAACCGAGTGAAGTCGAAGGGGCTTCAATCTTGTGGATTTTACACCCCCCCCCCCTTTACTTGTTCTGTCTTCCCTCCCTCTTCTTTCTCTCTCTCTCCTTCTCTTTCTTTCTTGCATAGAGGTTTCATTATGGAGTCAAGTGACATTATTTTAAACTTATACAGCTGAGCTCCTTTTGAAGCAGAGCATTTTCCTACGTGCATCAGCAGGGTGTGTGTGTGAGAGAGAGAGAGAGCGAGAGAGAGAGTCTGACACACTTCTGACACTTCTGTGATGTTTTGGATAACTTTCCCCCTCTGTCATGCCTTATTAAACGTCAGAGAGACAGACAGACGGAGAACAGTGCTGTGTTTTATCCAGGGGTGGTTGACTGAACAGCTTCAAGCTTCACTCTGTTTATGTCACAGTACTGGGTGAAAACCCGGGTAGATTTATTCTCTCGTCCTGTCCTCGCTCTGTGCGTCCTCCTTCATACTGTTAGCATGAATTTTTAATTTTTATTTTTTAACTGTACAAATTTCATTGTACTGAAAGTAAACAGGCTTCCTGCTAAGTTACAAGAGCATATTTGACAGCTGAATTACTGCTGGATGACTGGTGGTGGTCAATGCCACTGCACTGGAGTCGTTTACATTTGCATGTGCAGAAATATGTTTGTAGACTGTGAATGTGCCCGTTCATCCCACAAAGAGGAGCAGATTATGGAGAATCAGTTGATTTCTTTTACATAACATTCTAACTAACTTCTGAAGAAACCACATATACATCACCTAAAACAATGGCATCCGAGAATACCAGTCAACTGTAGGTTAGTAATTCATTTGTTTTCCTCTGGAGGAATCGGTCGCAAGTAACACAGAAGATAAGTGAATAAATGTGATTTTTTACAGCCTAGACAGAAAGTAATGTTATTTTAATATTGTTTCGGGTGTTTAGTTTGATATATCTGGATTAATTCCTGGTCTTAACATTTTCTTGAATGTTGAGGTGACTTACAGAGACCAGGTATCCTATGAATGTACATTTACAAATGCAAACATAAAGACTAATGTTAACATCAGATGAAAAGTCCTTTTAATGCTATAGTTTGACTTAACGGATGTGGATAAACCTCCCATTGGCCGGCTATTGCATCCTTTTGCACTGCTTTCTTGTCTCTGTTGTCCTTTTCAAATTTCCTGTCTCTACCTCGCGCTCTGGCTCTTGTATAGGGTTTTTCTCGCATTTCTGCCAACCAGCTATGACGAGAGTGTAATCAGCCATGTGTAAAATGTTCCACTGTAATATTTCCTTTCAGCAGTATTTAGCAAGAGCAGTTCGATAAATAAAAACATTCAGAGCTCAAGCAGCGTCTCAAACAGAGTTCCTGAAAAGCGGCTTTAACCCAAAGCATCATGGTGTCTCACTTGAAGTCCTTTGAGCTATTGGACCATATGATTAAATAAGGTTGTACTCTTTTGATGTGTGAGCTTTGAGCGAGCTGTCGGCGCTGCATTCACTTCAGCATGTTGCGCTGTGACTTTTCCAGGCATAATTTTTTAACGCGATGATGGATTGTTAATTTTTTTCTCTCTCCCGCTGTTTGTGGCTGCCGTAGTGGTGAGTAGAGAGGAGCTTGGGTGATGCAGCACTGAGATGAGTGCGCTGATTGGTGGAGGGGAGAAGCAGAGGGATCAACGAGGAGAGAGGAGACGGAAGATAAGATGCATTAAATGAAATTGGAAGGAGGGCGTCTTTGCAGGTGAAAAGTTTAGTCATATGTAATTTGACAGTTTTATTCCAAAGTTTGCTGCTGCAGAGGCACAAAAACAGTTAGTTTCAGCAGGTTGAATTTTAACACCATATTGCTGGAAAGCTCTACTGGGAGGCAAAACAAAACGGCCGCAAATGCTAAAACCCTCCATCTGCATCCTCCCTCCTCATCTCTCCTCCTGTGTGTAATGACATCCCAGTTATGGCTGTTTTTTAAGAGTTGCTCTCAGCAACAAGCTTTTTTTTCACTCCTTTCATCCTTTCATGTTGATCTACTGCCAGAAGATACTGTGTGTGTGTGTGTGTGTGGCCCGAGGACACAGTGTTGTGATTAAAGAGGAGGAAAAAAATGTGATTCTTTCTTCTCCTGGATAAACAACTTGCAGTGCGAGCCTGAGAGGACAGCATCACCGCAGGGAGCCTGAATCAGGGATATTAACACGGTCACAGTGTGAACGCGTTCAGTCTCACAGATGAATATGTCACATTTTTGTACAAAAAGATACCATGTCCCCAATTTTGTTTTCCTGCTTATATAACGGGGGGTGGGGGGATTTGTACTGGAGGCAGAAATGGTGGGTTACAATCTAATTTTTGTTTTCCAACTTGTTAGTTGTCTTCTAGTGAACAGAGCGCTCTTTGTTTCTAGTGATTGGCCTTGTGACACTTACTCATTCACATCTACGCAGGCCTGCTCTATAAACTAACTTCAAAGTTCAGGAACTGCAAAAATCCCTGGAGCGACTTTGCTTTTTTTTTTTACTGCTTTTCTTGAACTGTGAAGATTAGGCGAATTAGGAGAAGCTGATTGGAATAGTGGGGTTTCTGTGGTCTTTAAATTTTAAATTAATTCTGTTTCATTTTCTTAAATGTCTGTTATTACTCTTTCATACCCCCACCCCACTTAACTGTAGCTGTACTTTGTGTTTTGTGCTGGTAAGTGCTAGCTAACACACTGAACTAAAATGGTGAACATGGTAATCATTATACCTGCTAAACCTGTTCGTATTGTCATTGTGAGCCTGTTAGCATGCTGATGTTAGCATTTAGCTCAAAGCACTGCTGTGCCTAAGTACAGCCTCACAAAGCTGCTAGCATGGCTGTAGACTCTTAGTTTTAGCAATAACACAAATGTGTAGTAACCAAATTCTGAGGTTTTGTATGATAAATTCCCCCTGTAGAGAAAATATTATGAACACTAATAGGAGTGAACTGTGTCCACATGACTTAATGGTGAAACATAAATTAAGCGTTTGTCTTTGTTCCTCCTTTTCGGTTCTTCTGTGGAATTCATTTCCAGGTCAAATCTGAAGAAGTTAAAAGCAGCCTCACATCAGGTTTGGACATTTTTGATGTTTATCTAACCATACACAACGTCCTCTCATTTACAGTGGTGGTAAAAAGTAAAAGGATGCTTATGACATTTTGTTTTGAAAGCTGTCTCTTGTGTATCTGCGGTTTGATTCCCTCTGGGACAACCAGTGACAACCAGTGCTGGATGATATTTTTCAATCCCTGTGGGAACATTTCTCTTTTCACTCCTCAAGGAGGTCAAAGGTCAGGCTCAGCTACTGAGCACCATGCGTGGCGCTGATCTGGATTCAGTGTCTTGCTGAAGGACACTTGAGCAGGGCAGATGCTGGCTGTCACAGGGGCTTGGACTTGAGCCGTTCACTTGAAGGACATTTTCTCTAATCACTGACAGCACTGCACCATGTGTTATATGTTACATAGAACAACATACTTAGTACTTACTAGAAAACCAGCAACACTGCTTTCTTGGATTTGGTGACATTAACACATGGGACACATTAAATATAACTCTAAACTTCTGGACTGAAGTGTGCACTAAAGTGGGAGGTGAGGTACATAATGTATCCATTTGTTGCTTTTCTCTAGGGATGTCATTTGGTCGGTTGGTCCACCACTTTGGTCCAGACTGAAATATCTCAACAACTATTTGGATTGATTGCCATGAATTTTGGTTCACATACTCGTGTCCCCATCGGGATTAATTGTAATAACTTTGAAGATCCTCTGACTTTTAATTTAGCGGCATCATCAATCTTTTAATTTGTCCAATACTTTTTATTATGATCAAATACCTGCGAAACTGAAGACATTCAGACTAAGTTGTACTTTGTATTTAGTGCTAAATATAATGCTAACACGCTAAACTGAGATGGCGAACATTATACCTGCTTTTTCATTGTGAGCATGTCAGCATGCTGATGTTAGCATTTAGCTCAAAGTGTCGCTGTGCCCAAGTACAGCCTCACAGAGCTGCTAGCATGGCTGTAGACTCCTAGTTACTTGATTAAACTAATTCATTTCTAAACAAGACAAATTTTTAATTTTGTTTAGAAGGAACCTTTCACAGTTGAAAAACAGAAGGCCTCTTTTCAAGATAATTATCCTCAGCATACAACCAATACAAGATATAACAGTATAATACAAAACAGAGTTACAAATTTAATTTAAGCAGGGTTTTCAGTAATGACAACCTTCAGCAGCATATTGTATCATCATTGTGTGCTGCTGACCATAAGTATGTTTCATTACCTCCTCTCAATGCTGCTCTTGATGCCTGATGTGCTGTACTGTTGTCTCTTGGAGGGGTTTTATGATGAATTAAGCCTACAGAGGAAATCAGATTATCGGCACTGCTTGTTGTATCAGAAACATGGTTTCATCTGGATTTACACTGTGAAATCCAAACCAGTTTTGGCTTGAGTTTGAATGTATTATAGAGAGAAAGTCCCATGTTAACTTGTATTTTTTTAAATCACAAATAGACTAGAGTCAAAATGTTCTCTTCACGCAGTGTTAGAATACTACAGTGTGTATATATGTGTGTGGGGGCCATGTAATTCATATGTGTGTCTGAGTGCTTTTTAATTACATTTGTGTTTGACTTCATATATCCATATGAGCAAAAACCACCTAGGAGAGTACTCTGCGAGTGTGTGTGTGTGTGTTGGTAAACTCTTGGCTCCTATCTGAGTTAATCTATCAGTGGATGTGATCAGATTACTTTGGATTATACTCTGACTATTAGAGGCTTGACCAAGACTAGATCTCACACACACACACACACACACACACACACACACACACACACACACACACACACATTCACTCTCAGGCAGATAACCACGAGCATAACCAGACTGACACACTAATGCATGTGAGCTCACAAACCCCCACGTACACAAATATGAGCTGACACATGTTAACACACTCACGCATGCTTGGTCTGATCTGTTGGGGGTTTAAAGTTCATCCAATTTTCAGAGAAACAGGTGTGAGAGCTCTGTTGTGCCCCGCGCACATCCTCCAGTTGGCAGAGAAAAAACTTTTATCAGGACGGATAATTGCTCATAAAAAATAATTGAGCTTGCGCTTTTTGCCTTTTTAACTGAAGGGAATTTAAATATATTTTAGACATTGCTTGGAGGAGAGGTAAAGAGGGGCAGCACTCTCACTTCTCTTCAGAGTTCATATGACGTCATGACATGAAGAGCCAGAGATGCATTCAGTAAAATCAGCTGTAAAATAGCAGATAGAAATTGCTGTTTTTGACATGTGCAACTGGCAGATTTGGGCTCAAATTCATTCCTCTTTTAATATCTGACTGAAATGTGCATATTGAAATTCGTTCTGACAGCCTCGGTGTGTGTTCATAGTTAGTTGACTTAAGGTGCTTTGACATACAGCATGTACTCACATTGTGAGATTGCTACTCATGACCTGGTGTCATTTTCTCACTAGCCCTTTTTAGTTTCCTGTCACCCTGTGTTGCAGCATGACACACCAAGCCCCAAAATTGTCCTTCTTTTCTTAATGAATATACAGTCTTTATCGCACTGTGTGCAGTAAGATACTTGATGCTGCTCTACATAAACCAACAACAAAGAACAGAGATAAACACACACCACAGGGGAAAAATCCTAAAAAGGCAGATTAAACAAATCTAAAAGATAACCAAACAAAACAAAAATTAGACGTAACTTGCATTTAAAATCACCCCTTACATGCCTTTAGTTATCTTCCCCCAGTGGAGCATTTATGAGATTTTCTTCAGCTCGTCTTTCACTGACCAGAGAGCTGGACAGACACTGGCTTTACACAACTGTGACAGACACAAATCAAATGTCCTCCTCTGAATGAGCTGAGTGTGTGTGTGTGTGTGTGTGTTGTTTTAAAATTCAATGTGTGTATTAAGTGTGTCTCTTTGCCTCTATGTGTCATGACCATCTGTCAGATGGCAGACCAAGAAAACTACTGCCAAAGTCACACAGCAGAAGAGAGAAAGATGAAGGGAGAGACAAAAAGATGTGAAAGACAGAAAGATGGTGCAAGAGATAAAAATAAGGAGAAAGATGCAGACAGAGAAGGACTAAAGAGGATGAAAATGTCAAATTGTAGAGGAAAAATGACCTTAACAATTCCAGAGAGCCTGAAAAGGAGAATCTTCTATTGCTTGTTTGGTCCAACCCACAGGCCTGCCTACCAGCACCTCTAAAGCTCATTAATTAACATGAAATAGTCTCGCACATGACCCACTGTAAAACCACAGCATGTAATTTTTACACTTCAGTTTTTGGACAGAATGAACAAGATATAATGTGTTAATTAATGAGCTTTAGAGGTGCTGGTAGGCAGATTTTGTTACATTAGGACAGAGCCAGGCTAGCTGTTTCCCCCTGCTTACAGTCTTTCTCCTAAGCTAAGCTAGCCGTCGCCTGGCTGTAGCTTCATATTTACTGTACAGTCATGAGAGTGCTATTGATCTTCTCATTTAACACTCTGTAAGAAAGCAAATAAGCGTATTTCTCAAAATGTTGAACTATTCCTTTAAACATCACTGACCTGCTGATGGGTCAATTATTACAAACTAATGCTGTGCAGCCATGATAAACATGGAGTCTTTGGTTTGATTATGACACTATGTAAACATCATATAGCATCAGTTAAGAGTTAGAAGAAGGTGATTCAGAATGTACATGATACTGTCTGACAGAGTGGAATAAGATGATTTCTTTCAACCTTAAAGTTACATAAAGGGGAGGAAAAACGGGGAAAACTGGATGTTAAGGGGTTAACAGTCAGTCAAAACACTATGCCTTTTTCTCTGTTTCTAATATCTCTGGTTGTAGCTGGTGCACTGAGGTGTGTGTTGCTTGTCTTTATGTGTGTGTGCACAGTTTCAATCAATCAAGTTTTTGTTTAGAGGAGAGACAGATACAGGCTGGGGCCATTTTCACTAAGAGGTTTTCAAAGCAATTCATGTGATGTGACTAATAAAAATAGCTCTCCAACATCTGCTCTCTACTTACCCCTTTTAAATAATGTTGCAATCAGTGATAAGTCATATTTATAGCAATCATTTGATGATAAATCATGCGTACTGGTCCTTAAAGCACAACATTGTTCTCATCGTCTCCTAATATTTTCTGTCTTGGTGCGTTCTGTGATGGGCTGCAATTCCCATAAATCACAGGGGGTGTTTTTCATGCCGCACAGATGCAGCTGGAGCCCTGTACTTTCTCTCCCATTACGTTTCTCCAGTTCACTCTTCTTTTTCTTTTTTCATGATGTTAAGTTTCCCTTTTCTTGTTTCTCTGTCTCTCTCTTTCGCCCCCTCTCACTTCCCCTTCTGTCATCGTGTTCTCCTCACTTGTATGTTCGTTAGAAAAAGTTATATGATGAACTTCTGCAGTTAAAACAAGTAAACGTGGAACCTAGAACTGCATTCATAAAATAAATATTTGGCATTTACAAGCACAGCAGGAAGAATTACTTGCTGATCTGCTCCCAGCACTAGCTCTTTATGAGTGTGTTGAGGGTGTACAAGCGTACAAAGGTGTGGGACTTGATTCCCAAATAGATTATGAACATTTTTAACATGATGTTGTAAATCTGTGCAGTCAAAAAGAAGAGAAAGTGGCACATTTCCTACAAGAAGCAGGGCATCACTTTGTTTTGATGGTCTCTCAACACTCAGCAGTAAACTAGTGGATATTCAGAGTTTTAGGTTATTGAGCTAAATACCAATGATTTTAGACAGAATATGACATTATTATGGCTTTACTGTTAGCTTAGACTTTAATTCTGAATTCACATGATACAGTGCTCATCACATTTAGCTGATATGCTTCAGATAGACCTTTGACACAGAGGACATTCTGACTTGTCAAACACAGGTGTAACTAAACCATTAATGAAGGCTGCATCACATTTAGTTGTTGCTAATATAGGCCTTTTTCATGGAAGACATTTTGACATGTTACAGTAGTAAAAGCACATGTGTAAATAAAGAATTTAACAATGGCTGAATTCCCTTTAGCTGCTTCAGTTTCAGGGTCCTGGTGTTGTTCATGCTGTCACACTGCCGTGGCTTACTGGGACACTTTATTAATGTTATTTATAACATCTGTGCTTTACTGCTATGACGCACTTAAAAACGCCAGAGAGGTCTGTGGGATGTGATGTCGCTTTTGTTCCACAGTTAATGGCTGGATCATATATTTAACACAACTTTGGCCTCATTGAAAAGTCGGATGATGAAACCATGAATTCTTTAGGGTTTTCTAGTCATGACTGTCCGTTCTCCTGTCAGGGCTGCAGGCCTCATCTATAAAATACTGTGGGAAGGTAGGTGTGTGTGTGTGTGTGTGTGTGTGTGTGTGTGTGTGTGTGTGTGTACAAAATACAGATTTTTCCTCTTACCTGTAGTGCTATTTATCTATCTATGTAGACCTTGCTGTGAGCAGTTTCACGTAGGAACTATTTTCTTTCTACCAATAGTTCCTACATGAAACTGCTCACAACAAATTTGTGGATTATCTTGAGTAACCGGGTCATGATTTCTGGAAAGAGACATTGCTGTTGAGTTTTTCAAATGTATTTTTTTGGCACTTTGAGCACCACAAGCCAAGTGCCATATAGTCCCATTATATTAAAAACATCTCTATGGCCGATATTTCCAAAACTCTGTAACTCACACCGAAACAATCTAGATGGATATATAGCACTACAGGTAAGAGGAAAAATATGTATTTTTGATTTTGGGGTGAACTGTCCCTTTAAGTCACAGATCCCCTGGCCATCCTCGATGTCTTTGTTCACTTGCCCAGGTCTACTTTGCACATTTGTCATTGCACATGATGCTGCACATGAGCACAGGTGCTTTGAGGAGGTCTTTTCTCATGAGACGCAGAGTCCACAACACTGTTTCTAGACTATTTCTAAAGAGGGACTGAACTGTGGACTGTGAGGTAGCCAGGCATGTAAAGAGGCAGCTGAACATTTGCTTGATGAGGCTCAGAAGAGACCGAGGACATGACAGATATGATCAACTTGATGTGATACACACCTTAGCTGACTTCATTAGGCGTCTGTCAGTGCTTAAAGGCCTTATAATCGTGTTACGGTGGTGTTATACTAACAACGGCCTACAAAATTTGACAAACTCACTCCACTGTGAAAGATGTCAGCAGATGTAAATACAGGTATAGTCGCTGCATGTTTACTGACACTCAAGCAGTGAAAACACATGGAGATTGAAGAGGTTCCTCGGGTTTATAATTTCTACTTGATCAGCCGTGAAGGTGGAAGATTTCATAACCTGCTCAAAATGCAGAGCCATGAAACATTTCGTTTGAAGAGTTGGCCGTAAAATGTCAGTAAGACAAAACAGCCGGAGTCGAAAGCCAATTTGGAGCTTTATTTTACCTGAAAATGTGTCCTATTTTTCCTTCAGAACCTGTCAAACTGTATTTCTTCAGCGAGTATACTGCCAGCTTTGGTTTTCATCCTACATTGAGTATTACCATCTGACTGTGCGCACACTCTCAGCTGTCATGAACACTTATAGAAATTGATTTTATGTAGGATTTTTTTTATAGTAGTTGTGGGTGTTAGATGGTCTAATCTTATGTCAGTCACTGAAAAATGGGTATCGTTTTAGAACAGATTGACGCAGTGTTCACAGCAGATGAATGGAAAGGCTGGCACAGAGTGAAATGATGGGCGAGAGTCATAGAAAACAACAGCAGTTATTTTGCTACTAGAAATGCAAAGGCCTGAAAAGCATAAAAAAAAATGGAAAATAAGTGTGAAAATCCTAAATCTACCCTTTACCACTTCTTTCAGATGTAGAAATAAATGTTTGAATACTTTTTGTGGGAGTCTCTAATGTCTCACTGTTATTGGTTGTCCTGAGGTAGTAAAGAAAACAGATCAATAAAGCATTTTAGAGAGGCTGAAGGTGAAATGGACCTACAGAACAAATAAGACAGTTGGACAATAGTTTTCTAAAGTCAAGGGCAAAGGTCTGGACAGGGAATGAATGGTGCTAATTACTTTGCCTCCCGGTGTATTGATCCAGTGGGTTTTAATGGTAACATAGGCTAGATGGACACATGGAGGGATGGCTCGGTCATCTGTCCATTTGTGTAAATGGTGAGGGCATGAATATGACTGTTTCTCAATGCACTGATGAAGTTGATTGTTGATGAATGAATGGGATGAAACACATGTATGAATTGATTTATTCATTAAGTGCTTTGCTAGAAGACCGCTTTGATTGTTCAACATCATATCAATAGAATCACGTTTGCTGGACATCCTGTTGTCTAAATGGACTTTACCTGAGTGGACTTAGCTGAACCTCACATTTCTCACTTAGCTGCTGAGGCAGACTCTGGTTCTAAAATAACTTTTGTATAACACTTTTACTTTAAACTGATGAGATCAAATTCAAAGTTTTACTGGATGAAGTGCTCAAAAATGTGTTTTCTCTTTTGGGTTTGGAATGAAATGTAGGAGCGGGTTGAGCTGTACTTTTCACTTGATTCAAGTCTATAATGCCTTTTGAGTTCACACATTGTCTTTCCTCTCACATCTCTCCTGCACTGTAAAAGAGTTAAAGCTGGTTCAACTTAAAAACGTATGCTCCACCACTGCCTTAAAAGTGTGAGTTAACTAAACTTTTGAATAATTAGTTCAAAGTCGTTTCATGAGTTGTGAAAAGGTAAAGCTGTTCAGTAAACTTAAGATAGTTAAATCAACAACAGTTCAGTCAAACATTACTGTGAGATTTGCTTTCCATCTCGGCTTGAAGAGTCAGTTTTTCATTTGACTGAATTCGATGCTATCTTTCATCGTGGTTAGTATTGTTTTAATTATCACAAAAAGAAACAACCAGGACTTATCTTAAAGAGACACAGCAAGTTTCCATCATGTTTGTTTTCTTCAAACTATGAAAAAGAAGAGTTCGAGTCAAAAGAATTCATGTGAAACTTATATATTTACATTAAGTTTATGAAAAAAGATTAGCTGATTCCACTAAATTCCTGTATGATGTTTTACAGTGTGATAATCTTCACAGTACTGTACAGTTTACAGCCAAAATGCTCAAATTAATATCATTAAAAAATTACAGATCCCTCTGTCTTGGATAAGATGTCTCTCAGCTGCTCTCCTGTTTACTTGTTTTCAGGTTAAACTATGTGTATCCATGCTAATGTGTGTGTGTGTGATGTGTCCTGTCTGACTGTTTGTTTTGTTTGTTTCAGGATGACTGGGCCTCCAGTGACTCGTCCGGTAGGAGTAAAGCTCACATCTCTGACGGCAAGACTCACAGCCTGGAGACTCTGCCGCCAGGTAAGAAACTTCTTGCACTATAACCACACTGTGAAGGAACTAATGTGCTTTGTGTCCCAACAAAAAAACTAAGCTATAAAATATATATTTAGTCATATTCAAAGCCAGGATATTTGACCAGGATCTCCCTCAGGATCTCCCTCAGGATCTGGAGAGAGTTCAGTATTTCATTGTTTGCTTTTGTAATTGTACTACAGGAAAAAGTATAATTACATCAAGTACATCCCAGCTGTAAAGCATGTGCATTCAGACACTGTACACCACAGTCATGTATCCAAAAAGTATTCCACATCGTGTTCCCACAACCAAAACCATTTCCTTATTGAAATGTAGCAACACAGTGGCATACTTTTATTACCAGCAGAACATGGACATCCTTGGCCTCCTTAACCTTACCATGTTTAAATAACCACAGAGGAAGAAAAGACAATTCAATACAGCCAGCAGTGTAATACAGTCTTCAAATGTTGGAGCTGCAAATTTATCCAAAATAATTCAAGGATCCATTTTAATCTTGCCGCAAACCCAGCTATGCGTCTCCACCCAGATTTTGTGAACCATTGTTTCGGAGTCCAACAGTGTAGAGCACAGCAGAGTATCTGAGCAGCGATTTGTCATTCAGCTCTCATCCGCAGCCTGACTCAAAGCAGCCGCCCCTCCTTCACAAGCCTGTGACCTGCGAAAGCTTGAACACACACTCTCTTATCTGATCCAGCAGTGGAAATGGAATCCAATTTGAATGTTGAAGTGGGGGCATTTCAACTTCAGGGTGACTTTACACGATTACAGCGATGGCGGCATATCACAACATCACCCACAATACACACACACACACACACACAAGAAGAGAAGAAGGAAGAAGAGGTAAAGTCGAGAAAAAAGAGAGGAAAGGGGAGATGAAGAGAAGAAGGAGACTGGGAGAGTAAAGGATAATAAAAGATGGATGAGACTGGTGGCAAGCAGAGTGAAGGAGTGAGAGCTCAGGTTGTTCAAGTGTATTTGTGATTTAAATAGTCACGTCAATAACTGCTTGTCTCTGGTGTCTGGTACTTTATGCCCTGCTTAAAGCAATTTAAACAGTCAAAAAAAAATCAAAAGTGTTTATAGTGTGTATGTTCCGAACGGCTTCACTCGAAGGTGGAGTGTAAAGCTGGCCATCTTGGAGAGGTGGGACACGCACTTCTGACGGAGTATACTGGCCCCTTAAAGCCCAAGATGACTTCTTCAAATTGATAAAAATAAATAAATACATAAGGACAGACATTAGAAAAGAGCAATTCATTTGACTTCAGGGGGTTTCATCAAATATGTTTCTGTAATATTCTAAGAACCTGTTGCTTTTTTATTGTTTGTAAGTTCTGTCAAAGCAAGAGGGAAAGAGGGTTGTGAACCTAAAGACTTCTGTTTGTGAATAAAGAATTTTCCCAATAGAATAAAAAAATGAAACATAGCTTACTGATTTGTTACTCATGTTGTCATAATAACAAATTATATCTTTAAGAGTAAAACAGTGTTACTTTGCTGCAGTGATGTAGAAGTGTACCCCAGGACCCTGTGACATCACTGTTGGGCGTGGTTACAGGTACAACAAAACCCACTCCTCACCACATCCATCAGTGATGCTGGGTGTGAAACACTGCTTTTCAGCCTGGCGTTCTGCTACTCTTTAAGGTTTTATTTTGATTATTTTCAGGGAGTGAATCAAATAAGATGTGTGTGCGTGTACATTGACACACACTGAGCGTCTGTGTTCTCTGAGCTGGTAGGCAGAGAGTTCATGGTTCAGTACAGATCGAGGGAGCGGTTCTGAATACGAGTCCTGCCTGCTAGTTACCATCAGTTGGAAACACGACCGTGTCAAGGGATTCCAGAAAATGTTGAAACAAACAAAAACCAGCAGTCAGCAGCTGTGGGCGGAAACAGCTCGGTGACGAGAGGGTGAGCGAGTGTGAAAACTGTTCAAACCAACAGACCACACCAGTACAGACTCAGAGGGCTTAAAGCAGCAAACCACCAGCTGAGTCTAGATGGATGTACCTGCTAAAGTGGCCTGAGAGAGTATTGGAAAAATGACAACTGAATGAGTAATCCCAGTGAGAAAATGAACAGTTAATCTGTTTGAGTGACTTCAGCGCACAAACAGACAGGAGGATTGAAAGAGAGACCGTAGGATAAAGATTTTCAAAGTCTGAGCTTAAGACTTGCAAAGTGAGAAGTTGAAACGCTTAATTTCACTACATTAATTACTTGCTGCCACTAAACAGAGATATCAGCAAGGACATCACACACTCTGACACATGCAGCAGTGTCTCGGAGGCGCTGTTATACAGTCGCAGGCAGATCAGTGCGAGCTTTCGCCAATTAGAATGCCAGACACTTTCACATGCTGTCAGGGTAGACACACATGCACACAAACACACACACACACACACACACACTTTCTTTCTGTCTGTCTGTGCCTGTCATGCACACACTCATCCATACTGAGAGATAGTGTAATCTCACACAGCCATATGCTTAACACAAGTCATTAGCATAGCAGCTGCACCCGGCTAATTAGTTGCATTATTATTCGTGTGTGTCTGTGTCTCAGTAGTCAGTGATAAACTGTGAAATTAAACATGACAACTTTCTCTGTTTAGTGTGCAATGATCTTGGTAATCTGGTCAGACAGACGCAACATGCTTTGAGTGTGTGGGTTTGATAATGTTTAATATGTTTTCCAAACTTATATTTTAGGCTGCAGTAAATTACTGAATTCAGTAGGATTGTTTTTTTTTACTCGGTGCCGTGCATAATAAATGTTCTTTTGTGTTTTCTAGCTTTGCTAAAGTAGTCTTGCCTTGTTTTCTAAATTCTGTTCTGCATAGTTTTTTCCATATAAGTAGCATACTGTAAATCTCATGTCAGCTTTCCTCCGTGCCATGTCGCCCCCTTGTCAGGCAGCAGCTTGAAGCAGCGAGGTTTCTTTCCTGTCAGTCGTGAACGATTCTTGCATCAGCCAGGATGCTGCCTAAATTTCATATTCCCACTGATGTATAATCCCATTCATTCCTGAGACACATCTTCAGCCTTTGTGATGGTTTATACTTCATCTTTGGTGGCGGCTTTTATTTTTGGATATGCTGTGGTTATTTAACATGCATTTCACGCAAGAGGTGCATCGAGAATATGTTTCTTATTAAAACCCAGGCATGCAATTTCTTCTCTGGTGGTTTAGTGTTTATCTGAAAGTTGAAACATAAAGAATACATTGTAAATTACTTTTTCCCACCCTGTTTGCTCTTTATCAACATCATAATTTGCACCTGTTTAACAACACAGGCTAAAAGCTTGTGTAAATCCAACCTGTAACCTGTCAACTTTAGGTTCAACAGCATGGTACAGCAGTGTGTTTTTGTTTACTCAACATCCTATTTGCTTTTCCCAAAATACCATGTAATGCTCATGGAGGCTGGAATTTATTTGAAGTTTAGAAATATCTAAAATTCTCGAACGTTTTTGAGCCTTTCGCTCCATCTTGCCACCCGCCGCCTCAGTTAAATCACAAATGTGGTGAATAACCCAAACAACACAACTTCTATGGACGTTTATTGGCTGTGTGTGTGTGTGTGTGTGTGTGTGTGTGTCCAGGTAAGGTGCGCTGGCAGGATTTTGACCAGGATCTGTACGTTGGAGCCACGGTGGTCCGACCGGGTCAGGATCCGTACGCCAGGAACAAATTCAACCAGGTGGAGAGCGATAAACTACGCATGGACAGAGCTGTGCCTGATACGAGACACGACCAGTATGTATCTCTACTATTGCACACAGCGTCTATGTCATTAACACATGCACACACACAACAGTTGATTCTGTTCCTCTTAACCTTTTATTGTTGCGTGCGTAATTGCAGTGATTGTGTGGGCACATGCTGTCCTTTGCTGTCTGCCTATTTGACTAATTGGTACTCGACTGGATAAGATCACTTGGAAACTCCCTCTATTGTGGTCTATCAGATGAAACCAGGAAGCAACAGCAGAGCAGACACACACTGTTCACTGTCTGCTCCATTCATAACACAAACCTCTGCTAATGGCTGTCTATTCTTCTGCTTGTTAAATGGATGAGGATGAAAATAAATCATGTAACAATATCTGATGGATCCCCTTTATTAGAATAATATTATGTTTTAGTAAGCTTAAATCTTATGTCTGCCAAATGTTCTTGTTGTCTCCCCTAATTATTATGCAGGATATTGGTTATAGACTGCTCCTGCTCTCATCCATCTTTCTTGTCAGTCTGCACTGTTTCTTTAATAAAGCACAAATACAGTAAGTAAAGTTCATTCTGGGCAAATGTTTTGACATTAAGACCTACAACTAAACAACAGACAGGGGTGTTAAAGGGTTCACATGGACCTTAAAAGATTTAAATGTTGAGGTTGTAAACATTGTCACCTCAAACAATACTTTTGTTTTTATATATGGCACCAAATCTATCCTCTCTAAGAATACAGCAGCTTTAAGAATGATTTCAAAACCAGATCATGAGTACAGTTGTCTCATTTTAAGTCTTAACCCCAAACATGCTTATTTCGAGCCGTGGAATTTCACCAAAAACAAAAACAAAAATCAAAGTTGTGGAAAGTGACTGAATTTGATGTGAGTCAGTGTGTGATCCCTGGTTTGAGTGTGTTTACTGGTTTCAAGTGAGAGATTGTGGCCTCACCTGTTGAGCGAACCAGGACGCTCCAAAACACCCCGAACCTGTTCTCAGAGAACAGAGATATTTATTTTCATACCCTTAGTAAGAACACGTCCTCACTGTAGTGGGCCTTTGTTTTCTGGCTGTGCCTCAACCTGCTCTGAAGAGAGAGAAGAACATTATGGAGTGTTTCTTCTCACGGATATTTTTTAGGGCGTTTTAAAGTAATTATTTTCATTTTTTGAAATAAAATATATAAATTAAGACAAACTAATTTAAAATTAATTAAAATTCTTCCTTTTACAGGCAGGCTTTTATGTTGATTATGCTCATGATCAAATCTCACGAACGTGTGCCTCCTCATGAACAGGTGGCATTTATCAAGCTGAAATGAGCGATTTTACAACAAGTCTTTCCAGTTGAGGGAGGAATCTGACTCGTACAAGTATGAAACCTGACAGAAATAAAGTACGAAGGTTTAGCATAAGAATACAAAAATGTTCTTGCATGAGGCCCAATGATTTGTAAGTTTAAATCAACTTGAGACAAAAAGAAGAGAAAACACTCATCTTAAACAGTACGTCATCGTATTCAGTCAGTGGTTTTCCTGCAGCTTCTGTCTAGATGCACACTGTGTGATTCAAAGACTATTTTTATAAAGGCAGTGGTCTGGCCTCGCTGATATATTGACCTGACTTAGACAGCTAGAGCCATTAGCCTACTAAAATAGCAGGGATGTCTCTCCTATTGATCTGGTAGTGATGTGTCATTTGCACAGCATGCAGCAGCACTGATTGTGAAGGTTGTCCAGAAAAAAAAGCTCAATGGGTATTTTAAAGCCTGGGCTGCTTCATCAGTGCTTTCAACACAAGATCAAAATAACTCGTAGGTTTATTCTACAGCTATATCTCACACACACACACACACACACACACACACACACACACACACACACACACACACACACACACACACACACATATTACAGAAATGTACAGAAAGAAGTCAATCAGTTCAAGATTGTTGCAGCTGCATATTGACTGTTTCCAGGCTTTTAAAGCCAATGCTGCTGACAGACGAGATACAGGGACTAAAGGACCACGTACATCATGTATGACAGTGTGTACTGTGCATTCAATATGTACTGTACTTTTTAAGCAATACATACTGTACATGTGGTATGTGTTTAAGCTTCTAAGGCCAACTTGAGAAAACCTTGGCATAAGAGTCTTTTAAATTATAGGTGAAAGTTGATTTCTTGAAACAGAATATTGGATTCTTTCTACACACACATCTGTACATACAGTATATACACAAACATCTGTTCATGTGTGCAGGGCATTACAACAGGATTTAACAGATTGCAGGTTACAGGTTGCAGTGTTAGGTGGGGAAGAGGTTGTCAGTGGTGAATGCCCCATTTTCTCCTCTTCATCCTCTCCTTGGCTCCTTGTCTCATGTAGTGTTCCTCATCACCCATGTTCCTCACTTTGAAGTCCGGGTTAGGATTTGTCTCTGTTGGACACACACACACATATACACGATCTCATGGGATTTTTGCCCTGCAGTCTGCAAAACCCACTTTCAATCCCACCTTGAGCAAGGCATTACTCTGTGTTTGTGTGTGTGAGTGTGTGTGTGTGTGTGCGCGTGCGTGCGTGTGCGTGTGTATACTGAAATCCTATTTATTGGGTTCATGTATTGAGAATCTGTTCAGGAAGCGGTTCCAGCTCGCAGCTTTGCTCACACATTCAGCTGTGCTGCTTATGTGCGTAGGAGTGTTTGTGCATTTGTACACATGTAGGCATTTCTGCTTTTTTCGCTTTGTGTTTTTTCCTAATTTGTGTGGTTTCTTGTGTAGTTGCAGACATAAACAATGGAAGTCAGACCTGCCGGCCTCCAGCGTCGTCATCACCTTCCACAATGAAGCTCGCTCTGCTCTGCTGAGGACTGTGGTCAGGTAGGTGAATGGTGTGTGTGCTGCCCACTTAAAAAAACTTTTCTATTTTGATTTGTAGGCTGAAATTCAATTTAAATAAAATACTTCTTATCTCTTTCTCTCTGTTTAGTGTCCTGAAGAAAAGTCCCTCTCACTTGGTCAAAGAGATCATTCTGGTTGACGACTACAGTGATAACCGTGAGTAATGCACAAAAACAATGCTAATATGTTCAATGTGTAAATTCTTATTTAATGAGTTAACCTGCTGTGTGTGTCTTTCAGCGGAGGACGGAGCGCTGCTGGGGAAGATTGAAAAAGTGCGCGTGTTGAGAAACGACCGGAGAGAAGGTAATTAGAAGAAAGTTTTTTACATCATTTTTATCCCCCAAAAAATCTGTCTCAGCTCTGTTTCATGAATGCAATTAAATAATTCTGTTTGGTACAAAAATGTGATTTACTGTTTTCTGTAACTGATGTGTCGCTCAGGACTGATGCGTTCAAGGGTTCGGGGTGCAGACGCTGCCACGGCACCAGTCCTCACCTTCTTGGACTCTCACTGTGAATGTAATGACTACTGGCTAGAGCCTCTACTGGAGAGAGTAGCTGAGGTACACACACACACACGAACTGACACACCTTTATACATTAATACAGTATGTTATCATAATTATGCACACATCCTAATAAACATACAGTGGTGTGAAAACGTGTTTGCCACCTTCCTGATTTCTTTTTTTTTTTTGCATGTTTGTCACACTTAAATGTTTCAGATCATCAAACAAATTTAAATATTTGTCAAAGATAACACAAAATACAGTTTTTAAATGAAGGTTGTTATTATTGAGGGAAAACAAAAACCAAACCTACATTGCCCTCAGTAGATCTTTTGGGACAGTAGATCTTTTGGGACAATGACGGACAGGTTTTATTCCCATTATCAGCACAGTTGTTGTATAGAGACAGTTTTCCACACCAGGTTTATTTGATTTAAAAAGTTGGACTTCACATATGTTTGTTTCCTTCTTTTCTAACCACAGTGAGCTGTAAAAGGAAAATCCTTTTACATAAACTGAACTCCATTACAGATTAACAGCGTGGTGATATTTACAGTGAAGTCTTTTAGTTGTGACTTGGGAAGGAACTTCTTGATTAAATGTTATCACAGTCTGAAGTGGGACACTATGTGTAAAATGGAAGTCGCTCTTTAAATATTTATCTGATGTGACTGAAAAATAGTCTAGCAATAGATTCTGCGTTTGATCCTCCCAAACGTGGTGTTTTGTCATTCCCAAGTTAATAAATGCTCTGAGCCAAATCTAAAACACTTTGCTTTTGTCAAAGTAATTGACTTTGCTTTTCTTTGCTTTAGTCGCACTTCGGAATAATAAGTCACTCAATACAAAAAAAGAAAGAAGGAAAAATGCAATCTGTGTGCGTGAAAACCTCATATCAAAATGCCTCACCCCAAAATAAATAAACTCAGTCAGTACCTGGAAGCTTGTTTCTGTTATTGTCATTCTGGCCACTTGAGCAATCCTTTCTCTAAACTACTGTATGATGTGGCTCCGTGGGTTTCAGCTCAGGGTTTGATTTTGTGCAGAAGAGACAAAGCTGCTTTACTTTCAGTTCTGCTTTATAAACACACAGATATTGAACCACATTTCCTGTTATTCCCATTCTGAGATTGTCCGGACCCGAAACAGTTCTAACTAAATTATTTTGACCCTGTTCTTCCTTCTCAGGACAAGACCAGAGTAGTTTCTCCCATCATTGATGTCATCAACATGGACAACTTCCAGTATGTAGGAGCCTCGGCCGATCTGAAAGGAGGTATAGTACACAAGTAGAGAGGTACTTGAACACACATGTGATGTCCTGTGTGGTTCAGTGAGTGGAGCTCAGACACAAGGATGTGTGTTAGTTACATTTTTAGAGAACTGGCTTTTTCTTAATGCTTTTAATGACAGTGCTGTTGTTACTGGCAGTATTAATGCCTGTTGTTTTGGCATCCAGTGCTCTGCTTCATAAACAGTTTTCATTTAAGGCCACTGTTGCTGTTTCTCACACACAAGACAAGCACTTCTCCCAAGTGTACACCAGCATGTTTAGTCTAACGGCTCACTGGACATAAACTGTGTCTTCCACACTGCATACTAACTCTAACTGGATTTTGAGTATATAGTGCATTCATGCTGATAAAGTGACTAAGTACACTCAAATATGTCAGTATACATAGTAAATTTGCTTCTTTGTTGAGTGTGGTGTTGATGGACACTACTGTCCCACAATGCAATGCACAGTTGAGATGGAGAAGCTACTCATAGCAGGAAAATTTAAAACTACTTGTGGATAGTGGTGAGACAACTCACCGTATGTCTGAAAACAAAAAATAATGTAGCCTATTTAATCTCTGAACCCAACCGGAGATTGGGTATGAAGCCCCAACAAGTGCAATCACGCTGAATGAGGCAGTGACTGATCTGAACCCATCAGAAAGTCTCCTAGAAGATGTGAATGCAGCATTGAGTGCGATCCCTACCACAACCATCACTGAAACCAATGAGCTGATATACACTTCAGCAGCAGTGATCCTCGAGATGCTTGGCTATAAGAGCAACCATGGGAGCCATGAGTACCCACCATGGAAACGAAGGCTGGAGACTAAAATCAAGGAGGCACGGAGAGAAGTGAGCCAACTGACAGAGGCCGAGAGAGGTGCAATGAGAAAACAAGTACCCAAGTACAAGAGGTACTTAGTAAAGAGGTACATGAGAGATAATGAGAGATAATGAAGCCAGAAGAATTGGCTCAATGGCAGGGTAATAACAGCAGAGCAGACCCACCAAGGCTGGAAACTGAACAGTACTGGAAAAGTATATTGGAGAGGGAGGCATCACACAACAGCGATGCACAATGGCTGGTGGCTCTGAGAGAGGACCACAGCAACCTCCCTGAACAGAATCCAGTCACCATCACAGCGGCAGACATCCAAGAAAGAGTCTCAGGTATGAAAAACTAGACAGCACCGGGCCCTGACAGGATCCACACCTACTGGCTAAAGAAGCTCACTGCACTCCACTAGCCAGCACAAATGAACCATGGGATGGGGATAAGGGATGAGACGCACCATGAATGGCTTACCGAAGGGCGTACAATCCTGATCCTGAAGGATCTCGCAAAGGGTACAGTCGGCCAATAACCTGTCTCTCCACAACATGGAAGCTCATGTCAGGCATCATCGCGGCTAAGATAAGTGGACACATGGATCAATACATGAGCAAAGCACAGAAGGGCATTGGCAGAGGAACCAGAGGAGCCAAACACCAACTCCTGGTTGACAGAACAGTCACTCAAGACTGCAAAACCCGACACACCAACCTGTGCACTGCCTGGATTGATTACAAGAAAGCATATGACTCAATGCCACACACGGATCACTGAATGCTTAGAGATGTACAACATCAACAGGACTCTAAGAGACTTCATTGCAAACTCGATGAGGCTGTGGAAAACCACCCTTGAGGCCAATGGCAAGCCACTTGCACAAGTATCCATCAAATGTGGCATATACCAAGGAGATGCTCTGTCCCCACTGCTGTTCTGCATAGGTCTGAACCACCTCAGCCAAAAAATCAACAAGACTGGCTATGGATACCGACTCAGGAACGGGGCCACCATCAGTCACCTCCTCTACATGGATGACATCAAGCTATACGCTAAGAGCGAGCAGGACATCGACTCACTGATCCACACCACCAGGATCTACAGCTCTGACATTGGGATGTCATTCGGGCTTGAGAAGTGTAGTCGAATGGTGACAAAGAGAGGGAAGGTAGTCCACACAGAAGGGGTCTCAGTCCCAGAAGGAACAATAGCAGACATTGAGGATGGTTACAAGTACCTTGGAATACCACAGGCAAATCTAGGCACAGGAGCAGGCCCTGAGCACCAGAGCAATAGAGGCCCAGATCTACCACACCAGACAAGACCCAAGGTGTAGGCTGTGCAAAGAGGCCCCTGAGACAATCCAGCACATAACTGCAGGGTGTAAGATGCTGGCAGGAAAAGCATACATGGAGTGCCATAACCAAGTAGCTGGCATAGTGTACAGGAACATCTGCACGGAGTATGGACTGGAAACCCCGAGGAGTGGGAAACACCTCCAAAGGTGGTAGAGAATGACCGAGCCAAGATCCTGTGGGACTTCCAGATTCAGACTGACAGAATGGTAATGGCGAACCAACCAGACATCGTGATGGTGGACAAACAGCAGAGGAAAGCCGTTGTGGTTGACGTTGCTGGTGAAGGCATGGAAGGTGAAGGCGACAGTGGTGCCCGTGGTCATCGGAGCATTCGGAGCAGTGACCCCCAAACTGGAGGAGTGGCTACAGCAGATCCCTGGAAGAACACCAGACATCTCGGTCCAGAAAAGTGCAGTACTAGGAACAGCAAAGATACTGCGCAGAACCCTTAAGCTCCCAGGCCTCTGGTAGAGGACCCGAGCTCGAAGGATGAGACCACCCGCGGAGGGTGAAGGACAGAGTTTTTTATTTATTTATATATATATATATATATATATATATATATATATATATATATATTATCATCCTATACTATCTGCTATTATTATGTTAAGGGGTTGTTCTGCTGACACATGAACACATACAGACATGTGAAATCAGGCAACTGCCAAATCTTATTATATAACCAGACTGCTACTTAATCCCAACCAATGGTCCAAATGCTGTTGTTCTTTCGTCCTCTTGTGTGTTTATGTCGGTAGGTTTTGACTGGAATTTGGTGTTTAAATGGGACTACATGACTCTGGATCAAAGACGAGCCAGACAAGGCAACCCCATTGCCCCCATAAAGTAAGACAGACGCACTCACGCTCTTTTAGACAAAACCACTCACACATCCACTCAAGTGATCACGCACGACTGACATACTTTTGTTTGCCACTTCCCTCCAACTACCAACTACTACTCTTTTCCTCGCTCCATCCACCTGCCCTCTTTCTCTCTCTGCCCCTGCAGGACTCCAATGATAGCAGGAGGTCTATTTGTCATGGATAAGGAATACTTTGAGCTGCTGGGAAAGTACGACATGATGATGGATGTGTGGGGAGGAGAGAACCTGGGTGAGTGCAAATGCGAATTCAGTAGAGTCAGAATGCAGCATGAAGTCGGTAGAATCACAGCGGACAGACAGATGATGGTAGTTAGAAGATGAAATTATGACACAGTAATGGATGTCAGAGGAATCGAAAGTCTTGGTGAAAGAAACAATAAAATAGTGTGATTAAGAGTGGTAAGTAATGTGGCAGGTAGAGAAAATAAACTAAAACATCTGTCAACATTTACCATCAATACACTCCGCTGCTGTCATGTGTTGCACCCCGACTGTCTGATTCCCCGACTATCAGCCTCTAAAGGTGACAAACGTGTCATGAGTTTTACCAGAAGCATTAAAGAAACAGTTTGACATTTTGGGAAATGCGCTTATTCGCTTTCTTGTGAGTTAGATGAGAAGATTAATACCAGATTTTAGAATTAACATGTTACATCTCATTTGTTTAATCTGAACCAAAAACTAAAATAACAATTTGTGGTTTTACGGGGGGGGGGGGGGTTATATGCGGGACTATTTCTTCGGTGGGGGCTGGTAGGTGGACTTTGTTACCTTTGGACAGGGCCAAGCTAGCTGCTGCCCTCTGTTTGCAGTCTTTATGCTAAGCTAAGCTAACTGGCTGCTGATTGTAGCTTCATATTTAAGGTACAGATATGAGAGTGGTATTGATCTTCCAATCTAACTCAAGGAAAGCAAATAAGCATATTTCCCTAAATGTAGAACTATTCTTTTAAGTCTTAAACAGGTTCACATTAGTTATTTCTTTCCATCATAACTGCTGTGCTTTTGGCTCGAAAAACAACAGATTTCTGCTCACTTAGAAAATCTGCACTCTCCCTTGAGATTTGATACTAAAGTTGCACCGATGATGTGTCTCACACTGTGATCAACTCATGAGCTCATCTAAGGATTTCATGCCAAGAACGTGATAAAGAACAGAAAATCCTGGGTGATATCTGGATGAAAGAGTCCTCCAGACTACAGTTGATCTTAGAAAATAACAGTGTTAATGTGATAATGATTATAGTCAGTATTGAGTGAAAATAACCATAGCTTACACAATGGAGATCATTTGCAAACAGTGCAGTGACAGTGAACAGCTGTGTCTCCTTGCTTTTGTCTGAATTCAGTTGGGATATCGTTAAGAATAAACAGAGTGATCCGTACTTCTCTCGAGACGGCACAATGATTCAGAACTGGATTGGCAGTTCAGACACTGGTTTATTTGTGTGCTCATTTAGACAACACTTTATTCAAATACAGACAATGTTGGAGTGGGAAACTGACAATATCAACACACTGAGAACATTTATGAGGTGCAGACATCCTGAGTTAACTTCACCACCAGACTTCTTACATACTGCTTATAATAATTAACTATGATATTTTTAAATGTGGGAAAGGACTTGTCTTATGACCTGTGTGTGTGTGTGTGTGTGTGTGTGTGTGTTTTCAGAGATCTCATTTCGTGTGTGGCAGTGTGGTGGAAGTCTGGAGATCATCCCCTGCAGCAGAGTTGGCCACGTCTTCAGAAAGCAACATCCATACACCTTCCCTGGGGGCAGCGGGACTGTGTTTGCAAGGTGACACACACACACACACACACACACACACACACACACATCCACATTAGTCTACACTGGTTATTTTGTGCTTCCCTTTAATAAGCCATTAAGTCATGATGCCAGATGGCATCTAATCTAATATCAGTGTGTTAATATTTTGCGCAGCTTTACCAACAATTATTTCTTGTTTGGGATATATAGTAATCATGATTTTCTTTGGTATTATGTTTTCATTTCATTACTTTCCCTCCATACAAAGCTCTTTAGTCTTCCCTTTATACTGAAATTATTTCAGATGTTGGTACCCTAGTCATTTGTATCAAGTACTGTTGTAAACACTGGAACATACATTATTGAGTTTTACTACAGCTCTGAGAATTAAACCAGTGTTGGATAATTAAAACCAAGCACTAACAATTAAAAAACAATTTAAAAAAGTAATCACAGGGAAAATTGGCTTCAGATTTCAAATGAATGCTCTTCTTTAATATTAAAGATCTGTTTTTGCATGTGGTGCCCTTTAGAGAGCCTATACATGTGACAACATAATCACTGAACATCAGTAATGGGAAGCATAGTGCATGAAAAGATCTCTGCTTTGAAACGGTCTCCAACCACAAGTAACCACCCCTGGAAACGAGCCCAACAAACCCTCATGGTCCTGATTAAGAACTTCAGATAACAGGGAATTTAAAGTGGCTGTGGTTTCTCTGGTCATTGCACTGGGGGGAAAAAACAAGAAATAAAAGGGATAATAGACCCACATGTGGAGCATCTGAGGAAACCACTATCTTAAGGTGGTGTCTGAAACAGTCACTCTGAGATGCTGAGTGATAATTGTGACGCCTCTTCAGTGGCAAATGACTACATGTTTCCTGATGTCTGTGACCAACTGGGATGCTGAAGATGTAGAAATGAATCCAACAGCGCACGAGGAAAGAGCATCGACATCTTAATGATACTTAAAAACTGGGGTGATTCTTGTAATGGACCCTGAGCTGGATAAAACCAAAAAGAAAAGACTCCAGTGGGTATGTATGAACTTCAACAAACAGTTATGAAACTTGTGGATGTGACTCCACATTCCCAGTAAGTCAGTTACATAAAACCGAGAACAGTCTCAAAAGTAGTTGCGTAACCCTTTCCAACAATTCAAGATATCATTTATTAATTAATGGGTGCAGTGATCTTTTCACGTATCAGCCTCAACAATAGAGACCACAATGCGGAAACAGCTTAATCTTCAACGTCTTGCCCATCAGTCTGAATAAATCATTCCACCCTGTCTGAGCAACAACACGTCGTTTTCCTCCCTGGCTTGTTTGTAAGAATTTACATTTTCTATACAGTACAGAAAGGCTCAATGCAACACTGTAGTCAGTTATTAGTTAGTAGTCCAGTATGCAATGAAGGCAGCTATCATTCACCGGTACAAGTTCTGTACCTGTCTGGAACAGAAAATGGCTGTATTTAATGAATCATAAGACCGTCTATCAGTTTTCCAGTCACAAGTGTCAGACTTTTAAACCCCTATTCTAGAAAGAAGATATGAGCAAGTTGTGTTGTACTCTGACTCCAGCTGACACATGGTCTGACAGTACTGTGTTACATCATCAGAAAAAATGGAAATTCACCAAAATGTCATTGGACATCATGTCAACACGTTGCTGTGCTTGGCGACACACACACTGTTGACCAATGAATGCAGTAACTGGAAAAATAAACGCACATTCACGTTTGTCTGTTTAACCAGTATGTATGAAAAACTGACAAGTGAGATCAGGAGAGAGAGAGTGTGTTTGTCTTTGAAGTGCCATGTGTATCGGCCACCACACACACACACACACACACACACACACACACACACACACACACACACACACACACACAACATGTCCAGTTTGGAGATGACTGGTTATGTCTGGGCAAAGCTCCCATGCAACATTGATACAGTCTGCCACATACCTTTATCCTAAATATGTCTCTCTGTCACTTTCGTCCTCTATCACTCACTCTCTCTGTTTTTATTTCCTTACCCATCCTTATGTTTCCTCACCTGCTCTGTCCTTTTTATTTTTTTTACCCTGTTTCGTGTCTCATGTCTCCTGTTGCCTGTCTTCCATCAAACCTCTCCCCATTTTCTCCCTGTCCTTCACCTTTCCCTCATTTTTCTTCTCTTACCTCTCTGTCAGGAACACGAGGAGAGCAGCAGAGGTGTGGATGGATGAGTTTAAAAACTTCTACTATGCTGCTGTCCCCTCAGCGAGAAATGTCCCCTACGGAAAGTAAGTACCAAGAAGCAAGAGCCCTACAGGTGTTGGGCAGCATAATGTAGCTAGATCATGAAATTACAAAGGTAGCCACATGAATGGGCATATTAAATGGATTGCCAATTATAAGCGTGTCAGCTGTAAAAGAAGTCAATTACCCCTTTTATTGAAGTGGCATGAGGCAGTTAATGTGGCTTAAAAAAGGGCAAAAAGTCAGTGCCTGATTTGCACTGATCAAAAGACTGCCACATTTTTTGACGTGCTGAAGGGATTAGTGTTAGATTATGACAGCATACGCCACAGCAAAAGAACATGATGGACACAAACGGCATTGGTAAAGAGGAGCAAGGATCAGATGGCAAAGCTCCACGTAAAAGGGGAAGATGGATATTAAAACAGCCGTGCTAGCAGGGTTGCTGTAGGGTCTGCAATGTTGGTTGGATGGATTGGCATCTCAACATTTTGTACAGCCATTCATGGTTCTCAGAGGATGAATCCTAATGACTTTGGTGATGCCCTGACTTTTCCACTAGCGCCATCTTGAGGTTGACATTTGTGGTTTTGAGTGAAAAGTCTCAACCACTGTTGGATATTTGTCATGAAATTAGTACAGACATTATTTGTTTCATGACCAAATACCTAAAAACTAATGACATCCAGGCCTCAGCTGTAGCCTACTTTGTCTTTAGTGCTAATTAACAAATGTTAGCATGCTAACACGCTAAGCTAAAATTGTGAACATCACAGTAGAATTTAGTTCAAAGCATCGCTGTGCCTAAATATAGCCTCACAGATGGCTGTAGACTCTTTGTAAAATGCTTTGTCTGTTAAGGTAGAAAAGTGCTATGGAAATGCTGTCCATTTACCATTTAGTCTTGTTTAGAAATTGAGATGTTTTGAAGAAAAGGCCAATAGCCCAGGGGACAGTTCTGTATTATGTAACTGTATTATTTGGTTATTATTATTTTTTTGCTGTTTTCTGATTTTCTTTATTTCATTTTATCTGCATACCAGTGACTGCTGCTTCATGCCTTTTCTCAGAATAGGCTACACAACAATATGTATTTTCACATTCATACAGTGTAGCTAGACAAAGATAAATATGCTTATTATGTGACCTTGTGGGAACACACTCGGCATCTCCCTCCAGTGTCAGCCTAAGCTGTTATTTTTCCCTAAGGATGCCTCAGATGTGCCCTAGGCCTCTACTAACTGCCCTCTCAGACTGGCAGAGAAGGAGGGCTATAATTCAATAAATGTTTAGAAACGTTTTGAGAACCACAATTGATCAGAGCTTTAATTCTCTTGGTCTCTCACTGTCTCTTTTTATCTGTCAGTATCCAGAGTCGTTTGGAGATGAAGAAGAGATTAGGCTGCAAGCCATTCAAATGGTACCTGGAGAACGTCTACCCTGAACTGCGGTAAGAAAATGACAGCATTTTATGTAAGATGATAGGGTACAGAGTATGACACAATATATAATAGTATGTAATAAGACTTAAATTACATGTTGAAAAAACTCTCACCTCTCACTGTGATCTCCTGTATGCTGAGATCTAATGTTTTATACTTTAATAAGACTCTCAAATTACTGTGGTGACACTAATGACTAACCTTTACTAGCAATTATAACTCAAGCACATTACATGAATAAGATTAATTATATATAAATGTATAATTTCAGATGTAATAACATAAAGGCTATATTCTCTTATTTGTCCGAAGAAAATGGTACAAAAACATGGTTCTCTTTCCACAAGTTACTTTTGATTAATAAAACAAAAATATTTCAATAGATTTAGTACATGCATGATGCATTTAATATACAATTTAACAATACTGTGTTTGTGTGTGTTCAGAGTCCCAGATCACCAGGACATAGCGTTTGGAGCCTTGCAGCAGGGAGGAAACTGTCTGGACACCCTGGGTCATTTTGCTGATGGTGTGGTGGGCGTCTATGAATGCCACAATGCTGGGGGCAACCAGGTAGTGTTACCACAACGACACACACAGGTCAGCTTGTCCAATCCTTGCTCTAAAGACACCTGGGTGGCAGGTGGTGGTGGTGAGAGTACAGGGGGAATGTTAAAGGATTCAACTATTGAAGGTCAAATGTTACACAATGTGAAATATTTTAAGACTGTAGTAACTAAAAAGAGAAAAAATGTTTTCTGTATAGATCTATATAGAATAGATAGTATATATGTCAGGTCAGCTGTAGACTTACCATGTATACTGAAGCCTCAACTTACAGACTATCTGTACGTGGAAGTATTTTAACATTGTTCCTGGAGGAAGTATAAATGTCTTGGAGCCCTTTGAATGTGAAGGGTCTACAGTGTGTGCGTGTGTGTGTGTGTGTATGTGTGTGTGTATGTGTGTGTGTATGTGTGCAGTTTCTCAAATAGTTTCTTCCTAAAATAGAATGACAGGTGTAGTGGTCTTACTGGGGGAACTGGTGTCACTTAGAGTCAGAGACCATTAGCTTTACACGTCTGCTTTACCCTCATCATTTTGCAATATTGCAAAACTTGCCACATAAGTAGTTTTTCATTTTTATATATAATAGGTTTACAGCCTCAAATCTAGGTATATGAACTTCTGCTTTATCTAACTAAGGCAATATGGCTCTTTAGGCAACATGTTGTGAGGGTGCACGTCTTGATGGACGCTAATAATTCTTCCTCTACACTATACAGTGTAATATAACACAGATAATAAAATGAAGCCACTAAACCCCACCTCTGTTATCTATTGCTGCTATTGTTTAAGTCAGCGCAGTACAAACCATAATAGATCAACAGTATTCCTTTTTATTTGTTCATGTAAGACATACTTGATCCACCACTTGATCGGATGAAGATGTCCTTTGTTCGATTTGTTGTTTGATATTTTAAGCCTAATCGATGCCAGTCCTTTGTTTATTGTAACCTGTTAATCTCATCATAAGTATGTGGACCTAAAAACTTCTTTGTTAGACAAAAAGTAGAAAGAAAAAAGCTGTCATTTCCTTTTGAGCATGTATTCAGCAAATGGAGCAATCTTACTGGATTGATTTTATGCCCCTTAATGTGCAGTGCTTCAGCATGTACAGTGTTGCTGTAATATGTTATAAAATAAAACATCAGATCAGGACATGAAATTGGCCAAGACTCCATATAAAAAGATTTTGATTATTGTTTGCTCAGAACATCTCTAACCCCCAGTATGTGGGCATGCAGAAGTGTGGGTGCGTTTATACTATTGTTTTTACATAATTCAATTTTTGTAAAGGAGTGGGCCCTGACCAAGGACAAGTCAGTCAAACACATGGACTTGTGTTTGACTGTGGTGGACAGAACAGCTGGCTCCCTCATCAAACTACAAGGCTGTCGAGAGAATGACAGCAGACAGGTAAAAACCCTCAGTTTGGCTGGACTGGAATATCGGTTTACCAGAGAAATCTAATTTTAAGGCACCTTTGTAACATTTCTTGCCGAATTCTGCACACCACGTTATGTTTATGTCATGACATCATTATGTCCTTGCAGAAATGGGAGCAGATTGAGTCCAACTCAAAGCTTCGTCACGTGGGCAGCAACCTCTGTCTGGACAGCCGCAGTGCCAGGATGGGCGGACTCACTGTGGAGGTCTGCAGCCCGAGCCTCAACCAACAGTGGAAGTTCACCCTCAATTTACAATCATAGGGGGCGCTACAGACCCTGGGAAGAGTTGGATATTAGATAGAGACACCAACAGACTCTGAGACCCGGATAAAGAGATGGAAAGACAAACTTGATGGATTAATGGATCCCTCTTGCTCCACCTCCTCAGAGGTACAGCCAGTCACGTCTATACACCCCTCCCCCACCTCACCCCTCCCAAAAAACAAAGAGCCACACCCACTGGGGGGGAGGGGCTTGTAGACCATAATGGAGTAAACCGGAAACTGACTGGTGGATGGATGGTGACAGTGACGATTATGATTAGGATAAAAGCGATGAAGAGGCTTTCCATCCAAACTACATACCTCAGTGTTTTTTCATTGATGGTTCCAGAGGCAAATGACGAGTGAATTCTTTTTTTTCTTTTACTTTCTTTAATGCTGGTGAGATCGAACTCTTTGATGTTTTTACTTTGTAATTATTTTATTTTCCTATTAATATTTTTTATTTCTTGCTGTTGATTCTCCACGGAGGTGTCGCAGGAGCTTTTTTTTTCATTCTCGAAAGAATCAGGTGTTGGTGTTGTCGCTCCTCTCCGCTGCTCTCTCTTTGTTTCACCGCACCGAGCTAGAGCCTGTAACGGCGGACGGAGGCTTCAGGTTGTGGTTTTTGGTGAAGTTTGGGTGTAGAGTGATGTGATTCGAGGAAATGGACTTGATTCCTTGAGCTTTTCCTCTCGTTTACTCGCATTGCTTTACAGGACTAACAGAGAAAAGAGAGGCGAGGTGGAGAGAAGAATGCTGTGTGTTCTGCTTTGTTTCCTGCAGACTGTGTCTTGGGGAGGGGAAGGGGGATCAGGGAGGAGCTTCTCTACTTTGGATGGGGCAGTTCCTGAAACCAGAAAGTGTCATGAAGCCCACCCTCAGGATTTACTGTTTGTCTTCAGGCTGTAGCACTGGCTGCCACAGCATCTTCACTTCTACACCATTATGTCTCTAAAGAAACCGTACACAAAAAAAATCTCTTATCCATCTTTTTTTATTTAGTTTTGTCAAAAAAATGGAACCAAATTTTAAATGGATGTTTTGTGTTTCAGGAATACCAGAAGAGTGATTTAAAAGAGTTCTTCTTCACATACTCTTGCTGCTCTCTAACTGCTCCCTGTGCAGCGGTTCAGTTTATACACCTTCTCTTCCTGCACAGATAATTTTCTTTGCCTGTGTCTTTTTTGACATTGTAGGAAGGTTACTGTCTATTAATCACACCCAAACTGGATTTAACGTTGCAGCTGTTTCTCTAGAGCTAACAGGTGTTGGCTGCAAAAGGAATGTATAATATCACCACGATGAGACAGTCAATATTTTACAGATCAGCTAACATGATTGAGATGTTTGTTTCTACACTTTCAACTTACCCTAGCCTGCTAGAAGGAAACACCATCATTATGTGGCTAACATTTTACACTTGACATCCGAGGTCCCTCTTTTTGTTGACAAAGTAAAACCTTGCTTATTCCAGCCTGAGCAGATGTGCAAAAAGAAAAAGGGGTTTCCAAAGGCTTGATTGTAGTCAAACTGTATGAAATGTGCTCTGAAAAGATGCATGTATCACCAACAAGCTCCCACAGTTACACTCAGTCAGTAGTGTTTTCCATCAACATGTTTTTTCTTCTTCATTGTGCCTGTTAGATGAGCCATCTGCTCAGAAGTTTGAAACTGCAATAAACAAGGTTTTACCATTGGTCCTCACTCTATTTCTGATAGAGGTGAGCAGATTTTTCTGATTGCATTTTACTGATACAAAATACAAATGAGAACACTTGTTCGTTTTGGCGAGCTACTTTATTCTGTGGAACAATATTTCAGTGTCACCAAACAGCATTATGCCACTTTTTTGTTACCTGATCGTGTTACTGATACCATTTTCAGTACGTGTCTGTCTGTTGTGTATCTTTTGCAACACTAGTCTCTTCTGGGCTTCAACATGGGTTCATCTTAAGTGCTATGATCCTCCGTACTGTTAGTCATTGATGAGTAATGATGGTGCAGTTTGGGGGAATTGGTTTTGATTAAATTCGGAGCGACTCATCACTTGGCAGCTTCAAGGCATCTTACATTAACACAAAACATCTTTGAACAGATATACTGTACAACAGAAATGGCCTATAAAGCTCGCATCTCCTATTTCCTAATTTATTCTAGAAAGACGCTGCAGCCTCAAGTGTTGTACTTTAATGTCAAATATCCTCTCTGTTTCTCAATATTTCTCTCTCTCTCAAACGCGCACATTCACATCCTTACTTGTAAATGCTCCTTAGATTTTTTTGTTTGTTTTGGACCGATTTACAGAAACTGACAGCTTGTCGTGTTTGCTGTGTGACAATTTTCAATCCTCTGTTCCATCACTTTGTTTGTTTTCTGCCCTTTTTGTTCCTTGTACCTGCTGTTTGCCTTGTCTTATACATTCATCCATCTGTAAGCAGAGTGAGGAGTAGAGAAGGTCAGGTGAAACTGCAGCTTGCAGGTTGCTGCATAGTGCTGCGAGGCCCAGATGTGAGGAAGGTTTTGTGTTGCCATGGTGACCAGACTCAAGGGCCCAAATCTGATTTAAGGTTTCAGTTAGTTAGATTTCATGCTAATCAGAAGGTGGATTTACTGATAAATAACGGAAAAGGGTTGGGGGGGTTTGCCATTCTGTTTGGAAACTGCAAAAAATGTGAAACTTTCAGTTGTGTCTTAATTTCTTAAGGTTGTTGCAAATCAATAATTCTTATACTGAAGAGCTCGTTGGAATTTAAGTTGTAAATAAGGATTTGGTGGAGTACAGTGCACAAAATCAAGTTTTAATGCTTCAGTGTTGCTCAGCGTTGGATAGGTGAGAACCCCAAACTAGGAAGTCTTCATTTTCAAAGTATCTGGCCCTTTGTCATTGTCAGGCAGGGTAACATGATGATGTTTTTAGTGGTGTATAGCTCCCTCTATTGTCACACCTCTTGTGGGTAACGAGCAGAGAACTAGAAAAGAAAAGGAAAAAGGGACCGGAGTAAACTTCTGATGCACGATGCACCACCCGAGAGTTTCAAAAAATTTTCTTAATCACATTTTCTTTGTCTTTGGTTCATTCTTTTCTTCTTAAACTGTTGATTGAGCCAAACTAAAATGGCCAGGCAGTGGAAACTGAACAGGCATGAGAACCAAACTGCACACACCTGAGTGACCATGCCAATACTGTCTGCAACAATGGTTCAAATATGTTGTTTTAAAGCCTTTTTCTTTTTAAACTAGTCTTGAAAACATTTTTATTTTATTTTGTATTATTTTTATGTTATACACAGAGGAAATGACTGTAATAATTAAGTAGTCCAGCGCCTCATTTTGATTGGATGATTAAATGTTTACATCTTTAGCACAGTGTGCCAAAGTTCCTTCCTGTTTTCTCTGTATGAGGAAGAATGAGAAGAGGTAAAAGTCGCAGAGAACTCGTTCAGTGTTGGGTGCACATTTGCCTACAGTGTATGTTGTGTATCACATCTTCCCGTTCTCACTTCGACACGTAGGATACACCGGGGTGAGAATGGCTCTTAGCTGCTGATAAGGTGTCAGTTTTATAATGGACACAGGGTACAAATTTGGCAGTTTCCTTATTTGATGTCTTAAAATGTGTCTGCAAAACGTCTGAGGCAGAACCAACTCTGTGTGTGTTAACACTTTGCAAGATTGACAATATTCTTCCTCTCTTTCTATGATGCTTTTAGCTTTTTTTCTAGACAGGCATCTGTATTAGCATTAAAAGGGGTCATATAACTGAACACCAGTCAGCGAACAGGAGCGTCTTCCCCACTGAGCCAGAAGGACTTTATTCATACTCACTGTTTTGGAGGGAAACAATCAGCTGGTTTATTTGGTGGAATTTACCAAGAGAGGAGGTGTAAAAGTCGAGCTTTGTGTTCTCTCAGCTTTTCATGATTTGTCCTAACAAGAGGGAAGTCTTTCACCTCAAATGCCCTCTTAGGATTAACAGAAGAGCCCTCTCTGATATGTGAAAAACCCCGCTGAGACATCCAGCTAAGGACTGCTAAAGCTTCTCCATCTTTTGCTATGAGTGACAGTAACAGTGTTTGAGTCAGGGCATAAGGGGGGCTTAACATGCACATAAGACACTGTACTGTACAAGTCTCATCAACCAGTAATGACCGATAAACGGTAAAACAGTAATCAATAGAGAGGGACATGAAGTAATGGGGTAATGATGTGTTTTTTAAGAGGAATGTGGCTTCATTGAATGACAGTGGTGGGTGAAATGGTACGAGGGGTCACACATGTAAAAGTGTATATTTTTGTATATACCTACATCAGTGTGTGTACAGTATGTACATATATACACAGTGTACTCAGCCGCGGTTCCTAGTTTTGTTGTCAGACTGTACAGCGCTTCTAACTGTTCCCTGTTTTATAGATTCTGCAGAAATTCAACTTTGAATGAGGAGAAATGATTAACTTAAATAAATGCATTTATATATATATATATAAAACTAAATGGTGTCAAGTATTTTGGTCTGCTTCAGCGGTTGATGGTGCAAGTTCAGAATAGATAGACAAGCACCAACACAAACATACCCAGATATTATAGCATATTGATATATCTGTTGGTCGGTTTCAGTTTTGACAGTTTCGCAGCCATGGATTTGAACCACTATCTGCAAAAACGGATGGCCAATGTGGTAAACATGTATTCTTTTTCCATCCATCAGTCAAACGTCACTGTGTTTTCTTATATTGTGGGAATGGCAACCTGACCTCAAACCACCCAAATGCTGTGCTGTGAGGGAACATTTTGGGCAGCGTTAGAATAATATTCCTGGTAGAGTAATTACATGGCAACATATTGTGCTCCTAATAACTGAATAACACACTGTACACATTTCCTGTAAATGACTAATCTCAATTTCTGCAGGGCAGAGAGCTGCCTTGACATGAACTACGCCTCAAATTTCAGAAGAATGCAGATGGGCAATATTTCCTCCAGCAGAGATGGGTTACTGGGGCAAAAGCAATATGGTTAATGTAGTGACACATTTACACCATTTATATATTTGTAGCCACTGGAGAAGACGGCCATGATTCTGTACTGAACCATTTTGTTCTTCTGTGACATGAAAAACAAAAGTATGTGGACTCCACTATATGTGTTTTAGCAGCATATTAATGCTCATGGTTTTGGAATGAGATGTTCAACAGTCTCCACTCCTATGGGAAGGTTTTCCATAAGACTTGGGAACCAGCCATAAGTGCGTTAAGGTCGGACACTGATGTTGGACACTGGACTGTCAGTGTTCCAGTTCATCCCAAAGGTGTTGGATGGGGTTGAGGTCAGGGCTCTGTGTAAGCCAGTCCAGATCTTTAAACTCAGAAAACCATTTCTTTAAGGTCTTTGCTGTGTACACTGGGGCATTGTCATGTTGAAACAGGAGATGACCTTCCTCAAACTTTTGCCACAAAGTTGGAAGCACACTATTTTCTGAACTATCCTTGGTAAGACTTTACTTAATTGGAATTGAGTATAACATAAACCATGGAAAACAGCCCCAGAATAAAAGTATGGTAATTTGGTATTTTGGGCAAAATAGTGTACTGTATAGGAGATCACTGTATGCTGTGTTGCTGGGATGTGCATATCTGTCTGTCTGCCAAATCATTCTGGTAACTTAAAAAAAAAATGTATCCAGTAAACAAAAGGTAGGTATGAAAATACATATAGAAATATATATAAAACAACAAATGAACAACACCATTGCTTATGCACATTAATCAACATCACTGCAATCACGGCAAGCATATTGCGAAGTAGGTCATGTACAATGCAGGCAATTAACACAAAACAATGTTAAGCAGACAACCAGCACAGGCACTTAAAACATGACAACATACATCACATCACATTACATTACAGAAGACACAGGCTGTGTAAAAGCAGAAGGGACGCAATCTGACAAACAAACAAAAAGCCAAGCAAATGCAGGCAAGGTAAGCATGCAGTGAGCAGGTGTGATGGCAGGTCTGTCTGCTTTTATATCAGGACATCCAGCTACAGCGCATCTGTTCACCACAGAGTCCATCAGTGCATGCATTAGTTACTGTACACTGTACAGTGGCTGCATGTCTGTGTCGTCGCCTCTCCAGCAGGGGGCGATGAGAGCCGCACCGGACACGCAGAGGACCGGAGAGGAAGAACGGGTACCGACAGAAGCTGATCAGATTCCTCAGCACACACAGGTGGTGGTCGGTAGTATCTGACCGGAGAACCGTAAGCAGAACAAACCATGAAGAACGAAGGTATAGAGGGGACGGAGAGGTTCCTGAGCCCGGGCAGTGGCAGAGGCTTGCGGGCGGTGAGGCACTTCGCGGTGGGGGAGCTGGTGTTCGCCTGCCCTGCCTACTCCTACGTGTTGACAGTGAATGAGAGGGGAGCGCACTGTGAGCACTGCTTCACCAGGTAACATCTTACCTCTCTGAAACAGCTGGGAAAAACACCTCTCTGACAGTTAGCTTCAGGCTGTTTTTGTCTTATTTTTAGCCTAGCTTAAAAAAGAACAAAGCGAGTAATGTGTCCAGTTCAACGCTGGCTAATCTCATCACCGAGCTAGGTTAGCTTGTAAACCTCTGGACACCTACCTAGCTGGTGCAGACTTAAATGGGTCAGTGCGGTGAGGCAACTTTCACCTACAATAACCTTTAGTGGTGATTTTTTTAAAATCCAAAATGTAAAAAGCCTGCTTTCCTGTAAGCTTAATGAGCCTATTAGTATGTTAGCACATGGTCTTACATAAGCTACTCATACTACTTAGAGGTAAGATACAGTTAAGGGAGCGCTTCACAGATTTCTTCTGATATCTTTGTCATAGTGTGACATTTACTCTGTGAGAGTACTTCCTTAAAGGCAGCCTCTGTTTATCCCTACAAGTCCTACACACATGCTTGATGCACTCCAAATAGTAAAAAAGAAAACCTGCAGTCTTTATGATATCAGAGTCTGACTTTATTATTATTATCAGGTTTAAAGTTTTACTTATAATTAGAATTGAATTATAACATGATTTTGAGTCATTTGTTGGTAGTTTAAAGCCCATGCGTGCACCAGTAACGGTGTAGGATGTGGAGTGGTTAGAAAGGCCAGCCTACAACATTCAGAGAGTATTGACATGTGTAGGTGTGTGTAGGCATACTGTGTCAAAAACATAAAGGAAGGTTAAACTGCAGTGCACTGGTCCTTTTTAAGGTTCAGCCCTCTAGCTTGCCTACTTGTCTTGTTGAGATCTGATGCACTATGACACTCTTTATGAGATGCTTTAGAGTTAAATTAACGCCCTCTCACACGCTCACTTTTATACACACGTGTGTCCTACCCAAGCTGCCTTTAAGGTTTGTAGAGCAGTAAAAGGTTAGGGTGCTAAATATAGTTGTCCATGTGTCCCAAGAGAGGAGGAGCCAAGAGATGAGAAGGCCAGGGGTGCATGTGTGCATTGGGGGTGGGGGTGGCACTAAACTAACCTCTGTTGTTGTTTCAGCTTAAGTGTATCCCACCTTTTGTCACAATTCTGAAAAGACTCTGATATATTTAAATGTTGTTCTGATAAGAGCTCCACTTCTCACCGCTTTAGTAGAGTAGCATTTTGTGTCTTTATGTCATTGCAGGAGAGAAGACCTTTTTAAATGTGGCAAATGTAAGCAGGCCTACTACTGCAATGTTGACTGTCAGGTAAGAGTGCTTTCTGCTTCCTTTATGTTCATTTTTATGGAGGGCTTGTAATTTCTGTGTGTGTGTATGTGCGCCAGTTTCCACAATTAACTAAAGGAACGGACCATGAATACATTTTTACTGCAAACAGTAACTTTTATAAAAATATATAACAATATGTGGACCTGGGGTGCCCTGGTAGCTCACCTGGTAGAGTGTGCGCTCCATGTACTAAGGCTGAGTCCTTACCGCAGCCCTTAGCCCTTTGCTGCACATCCCCTCTCTCTCTTCCCCCTTTCCTGTCTATCTTTGGCTGCTAAATAAAGGCAGAAAAGCCCCCAAAAATACAATAAAAAAAATAAAATAACAAAATATGTTGTCCTACAAATATCTATTTTAGTCTTCATTTGTTTCGGTCTTATTCCTGCTATTTTTTTTTTCTAATAGAAGGACAAAGCGAATGAAAATAGGCAGCAATCAAGCCATTTGATTCTTGTTTTACATTTACAAATGTTTTTGGTGTCAGTTTGAACCGTTTGTGTGCATCCATATGTGTCAGTACCACCACAGAGTGAGTTAAAAGAACTTATTTTTATTATTCTTGTGACCGACCTTGGACTATAAATTGAGGACCCCATCAGCAGAGCTCCAGCAAGAGACAGAGAGAGTGTATACACACACACACACACACACTGCTGTTGCTATGGCGATTCAGTCTGTCCTCCCTCTGCCTAGTTTTAGTTTCATGGCACAAAAAACACTTGGTGCACTGCAGTAAAACTGAGAAGTTTCTGTCCTTTTCTGTGTGTGTGCGTGCATTTATGCAGAGAGGTGATTGGCCAATGCATAAGCTGGAGTGTGTAGCTATGTGTGCCTATGGGGAAAACTGGTGTCCATCAGAGACCGTCAGACTGGTGGCTAGACTCATCGTGAAACAGGTAAAGTAATATGAAGTAGGAGTAGAAATGTTTCAACATTCAGACATGTCTTTTTTTTTATTGGGAACAACATGGATGTCTATGCAGGAAAGGTTTAACATAAACAGCAAAGAGAGAGAAGATAGATGTGAGATACTTTTACAGAACAAAAAGACATGAGACATCATCCTTCTCAGTTTATAAGCAACACTGTGCACAAGAGTTCCCAACTTTTAATCTTAGGGTAGCAATACTTATGACACTGAGAACAAAAGTAGACCAAAGACTAAAGCAAAAAACAACAAGTGTTGTGTGTTAAAAGGCTGAGACGCCTTTTAAATGGTGGGCAGACTCCGTACTGCTCGGCGCATCACAGGCGTACGCCGACGACGTAGTGATGCGGACCCACTGGTACTCATAAAGGGACTGGAGCAATCAGTAATATTATTAATTACACCTGTGGTTTTCCTGCCATCACAAGTGCAAGGAAAACTCAAAATGACCAGCCTCTATTTGAAAACTGATGGCTGAACGGAGCCATGTGAGAATGTGACTGGAAAGTCAACACAAAGTTTATAACCTTTAGACAAACTTTAAAGAAGATAAAGAGTCAAACAAAATAAGGGGCTGACTTGATAATAAGTTCATTTTATGAGCTAGACCATATTTTATGCAATAAAACCAGCTGTGAGCTGCTGGAGCAGCGATGCAATGACTTAATTTATCTCTTTTCATTTGTATACCTTTGCATGAGTAGCATCAGGAGTATCCTGGGTGTCATGTCTTTGCTATTCATTCATTGCAGTTCAGAAAGGTGACTTGTTCAGACTGGCATCATCAAACAAAAACAATTAAATCGAAGCAAACTATAGTGTTGCAATGTTAACACAACCTTGTTGTTTTACTCTGTTTAAATTAAAGTGTTGGTCCTGTTGAACACTAAAGTTCTTGAAGCCAGTGCTCTTATCCAGCTGCTGTATTGTTAGTGTTTTAATCACTTCTTAATTGGCCAAAAGGTCTTTAAAAAACAATTTGCTACAATAAAGCAAGACATAGAAAAGGGCAATTTGGTTATTTTGTGTTTTATTTTGCATGATTTTGCTTTTTTGACTAAAATGACCACATGTCTCTCGACCGTGTCTCATGTTGCAGAGAGTCACAACAGAGCGCACCCCTTCAGAAAGGCTGCTACTGCTCAAAGAGTTTGAATCTCGTAAGTAGATGTGTGTGTATGAATACATGAGCGTGTACGTTTAGTTACATTTGCGTGCACTTTTAGTTACATGGTGCAGTCTGTGTGTGAGTGTGTGTGATCTTTCTCTGTCTCTGCAGTTGTAGCAGTGTGTCTATTAATATCCTCTGCTGTAGCCTCGAGTCCTGGTTCTGTCTCTTTTCATTCACTCCAAGTCTGCAGAGCACTGGGACTTAAATCCCAAGGCTCTGGGTGCTGTAATTTCATGTTCTCTCCCCTCCTTTAAAAACTACTGCTACTGTGCCCTTGAGCAAGGTACTCAACCCTCTTCTCTGAGGGACTGTGTACTGAGAAGCAAGGTATTAACACATGTACTCCATATACCTTATGTCAGCCCATAACTACATAGAAGAAACTAAACTCTGCCCAGCTTAATGTTGTGCGACAAGAAGATTTATAGCATTTTCTGTTTTGTTTTTATGGTGCTTTTTAGATAAAGACTAACTCAACTGTATTATTGAGGTTGTATAAAATGTAGTCCTGAAAACACATGTGAAGCATTTCCCAATAATCTGAATCATACATTGTAAGTTGAGAAGAGTGTATTTGTCCAAAAACAAGACTTTGTTCCATCTAAGCGCCCACAAATTGTTTTCTCTGCTCTGTTCGGTGTTCATCATTTAGTCTGAGCTGTTGTTGCAGGCTCAGATGTGTCATCAGAGGATTGTCACAGAATTAACCTTCACACCTATCTCTCATGCACACAAAGCAAATCAGTGGCCAGCTGCTGCCTGTTGCCACCAGACTGTCTCTGTGTGTCTGTTTGAGTTAGTGTGACTGACAATGGCACATGGCCTACAGCAACAGCATATCCTACACGTTACTAACACTGAGTGGTTCTACTAAGGAGCCATGTGATAGATTATTATGATGGTGGTAACCAATAATAAAAAAAAACACATACATACTCTCATTTTTTCAAGGAGAATGCATATTTAAAGTCATTTTTGCATGGTCCCTTTGGTAATCTCTCTCCTCTAAAATGGAAGAACTGCCCCAAACAGTTAACTAGACTAAAAGTCTCAATTCTAGCAAGTGGCCCAATAAGTTTGCAAAGTTCATTACGCCTCACAATACCAAAGTGCTAGTCGGAACAAAATAAAAAAATTACATTTTTGCCTCACTAGTGGTAATAGCAACGTCAGTGCCGTGGCCATGGAATGATTAAAATTTCAAATGTTTATCTCGGAAGCCCGAATGTGTTCAGAAATCTCTCTGAGATGTCTGCATCTTAGATTATGAGATGTCCTGTTTGCAAAGTGGACATTTTAGCCTGAGGCTAGAACCAAAGGAGCGTGGAGAGTCAGTGTTCATACTCAAAAGCACTTTAATGGCAAAGCACATGAGCTAATAAACACACAACCTTCTAGATACAAGGTGGTCTCTTTATGATGGTCTGGTTTATGGTGTTGACTTTGTCTCCATGTCCTTTTTTGTGTATGTTCATCTTTCTTTGTTGTCCTCTCTGTTTCTATTTTTCTGTCTCTTCCTCTGTTTGTGTTTCATTGCCTTTTCCAGATTTAGATAAGATGGACAGTGAGAAGGAGGAGATGAACCAAGCAGACATAGCAGCACTGCACCACTTCTACTCCAGACACATCAGTGACCTCCCCGACGAACAGGCCCTCACTGAGCTCTTTGCACAGGTAACACTGGATAACACTACATCCCGAAGGTTTCTTTGGATCATAGGATGTTCCATGTTTCTTTGGTAGTATCTTTAGAGTCACTCTGTACTGTGTGGGTTGTTGCTAGAAATCCACTGATTTAAAATCCTCCTGTTCCTAGAAGGATCCAGGATCTTGGGTGTGTTTTTGTTACTGTCGTGTGTCGAGCATCAGAGGTCTTGGCTGACACATAGACAGGTGTTGACCTTTCTTGGTCTTGGAAGGACATACTGGGTTGCAACATACACACAGAAAACATTTAGACACACAATGTGCAAATACAGTATGTTTACATGTGCACACTACTCATAGTCATACGTTCTTAATGCTTGTGTTCACACATCTTTTTATCTTTCTCCCCTCACATCACCCCCAGTTGTCCTGCTCTTGTCAGCAGTTACATCATGGAGATGGCTCATGTTCTGGATCTGTATCGCACACACGCGCTGGTCCTGTCTGATTTACTCTACAGCATTAAGCTCTCTGATCTGTCTGTTAGCGCTGCTGACTCTTTTCTCTCCACGCTACACCAACAGACTCTTTGGCTTCTTATATTACAGCTACATTTAATCTCCACCTCCTCTGTGGAGGAGGTGTTACAGCACAGGAGAGTAGAGGGTGATGCAAGATGTATTATCTTATTACTCACCCTGTTGTTCTCTGTCGCCACATGTTTGTTTGTGTCTTCCCTCCTTTCTTTCTTGCCCTGTCCCTCCTTCTCTCTCCTGTGTTTTGTCTTTGTGTCTCCAGGTTAACTGTAATGGTTTTACCATAGAGGATGAGGAGCTCTCCCATCTGGGATCAGCTATTTTTCCTGAGTAAGTAGTCCATGTCAACACATCACCATCGTTCAACAGCTCATCAATTCATCAGTGTATTTATCTACTGATAAATCCTAAATTCCTCCCTCTGTCTCCTTACATCCACTATATCTCAGCTGCTTCTGATTCGTTTCATTATTTTATTTTATTTTTATAGTCAGTGTGACATATCCATAAACCATCAACCATCAGTCCCAACATCATAAAGCTTCTAAATGTAACGCTTTTATGAAAATGTCTGATTTCACAATTTTTCTTTAAACTTTTGTGCTTCTCCTCCTTCCTTTCTTCCTTCTAGTGTAGCACTGATGAATCACAGCTGTAGTCCTAATGTCATAGTGACCTATAAAGGCACAGTGGCTGAGGTCAGAGCTGTTCAAGAGATAAACCCTGGAGACGAGGTAAGTAAACATTGAGCTCATCTAGCAACGAAGGTGCTTCTCGCAATTTTGAGACCACATACAATCACAAAGAGATACATATGCTTATGACAGTCTTTATTTTGATTGATGTAAGAGGGCCATGATTTTTTCATATTTCATCTCCCTCTCTCTCTCTGTAGATCTTTAACAGTTACATAGACCTGCTCTATCCAACAGAGGACAGGAAAGAGAGGTTGTTAGATTCCTACTTCTTCACATGCCAGTGTACTGAGTGCACCTCCAAGTCCAAGGTACTGTTCACGCTCATACACCTTCATAAAGTTTTTGATAGAATTGGAGTGGAACCTTTTTGCTTTGTTGATGTGAGGAATATACAAGAAAGTGTCTCACCTGCATCAGTCTCTGCTGTCTGTTGGAGAACTGCTGCAGGTTCATGACATGATACAATTTCTGTCCTCTCTGTGCCAACAACAGAACTGATGTTTCTGTTGTTTGTGTTACTGCGTATGTTTGTTTGAAATTGTACCTTACACTGTCAAGCAAGCTGAGTAGCTGTGTCCAAATTCCATACTACATACTAACATATGAACTTCATACATGCTTTATACTATATACACCGAAGGCTGTGGAAACAGGACACTTGTAATTCAGTCCCAAATGAGGACAGAAAGTGCCACCTGTGTGATTTTGGATGAGGTTAAGAATGAAATGCACTTTATATTCTATCAAGATATTCGAGTTAAGCTTTTCCTGAAAATGTCCCAGTCTGTTTGATATGACTGATGTACAAGGCAGTCAAAAAAAATCCTATCCATTCATTCACCATTCTTTATAGTATATCTTGTTTTGGCAGGAAATGATAATAGACATGTGGCAATGGATGTCTAGTATCCTTTTGACTTTGGAAAACAACTGCCAGTTTCATATTTGGAAACTTAAACAATGAGAAATCAACATTTATTTTGAAAATGTGGTCCTTTTTTATGTGTTCTGAGATCTTCCATGAGCTGTCTCAGCAAGTAGTGTCTAATCATTTCCAGCTGTGAGTAGCTCCCATTGTGCGTATTTGAGTACTTTTGTGTACTATTCCAATGTGAACACACCACATACTGGTCAGAATTAGTGCGTATAGTAGTATCAAATTGGGACGCGGCTAGTGTTACAACAAAGGCTCAATCGTACCCTTGTTCCTTTTACATAAACTCCTTAAAGCTTTAGAGTATCTTGTGTAGGATATGTTACCATACATCTATTTCCTACGTCATTTCTTTCCATCTCTTTCTAGGATAAAGAAAAAATGGAGATCAGGAAGCTGAGTTCTCCACCAGAGCCAGAGGAAGTCCGATCCATGGTCCGTTACGCCAAGAATGTCATCGAGGAGTTCAGGAGAGCCAAACACTACAAGAATATCCTCTTCCTCTCTGGTTTCCATTTTCTCACGTCTTCTCCCTCTCAGTCTGTCAGTTTGTCTTTCTTTATCAAGGACAGTCTTTCACTTCTCAGCCTCTTCTTCTTTCTCTACGTTGCGTGTGCCATTATTCCTTGACTCTCTGGCACCCCCCAGTGAGCTGCTGGAGATGTGTGAGCTTAGCCAGGAGAAGATGGGAGCCATATTTGCAGACACCAACGTCTACATGCTGCACATGATGTATCAGGCCATGGGTGTCTGTCTCTACATGCAGGACTGGGAAGGAGCTATGAGCTACGGAGAGAAGATCATTCAGCCATATAGGTAAATTGATCTGCAGGGAGGCAGTAATGCATTTACAATAGATCCTTTAGTGCACTCTCAAGCTTGATGATGCTAAAAATGTTTTCCCTCTGTGGTATACAACACTCAGCCACATCTGCTATGTCTTTTAACTTTTATTATTGTACTCTTCCAGCTTGACATGTTTTGAACTTTTGTAACACTACAACAAAACCCAATGTAACATTAATTATAGATTATAACTCTTGTTTCCTCTCGCTTTCACTGCTTAGCTTGATGTATAAATTATATTCTCTCTACAGTGTTCACTACCCAGCATACTCTCTAAATGTGGCATCTATGTATCTGAAACTGGGACGTCTGTATTTGGGGCTGGAGAAGAAGACACAAGGAGTCAAAGCTCTGAAGAAGGTACATTTACAGACATCTGGTCAGTTGTTATGTTAATAGGTGGCAAAGTGAAGGTAGAAAATATTTTGGGCTCCAAAGAGCAGGAAGGGTAAGGACAGAAAAATTAGCAGAAGATAAGTGAGCTGTAAAAGGCAACTACACTCAGAATAACTCATGAAGAAAAAATAGGTTTAGAGATGTGAGGTGAGTCAAGTGCTTGTTCAAACCTTGATCCACAGAAGCACTTGATAGCCATGAATTACAATGTCATAAGCTGTACAAATGTGTTGGGGGCTAACCACATCATACATTTGCAATGTGTCTTTTAATGATTTTAAAATACTGTTTTTTTTCCTGTCTTCAGGCAGCTGCCATCATGGAGGTGGCTCATGGGAAAGATCACCATTATGTAGCGGAAGTCAAACGAGAAATTGAGGAGCAGAAGTAAACAAGGTGCAGCAGGAGGAGCAAAATGATTAAAGCAACAACAACAAAAATACACATCACAACTGCATGCCATGCATCTTATTCCTCTCCGTTTTCCGTCGCCCATTCTTTTGTTTTTCATGCCTCTTTAGGCAGGGTTTCTTTTTCTTCATGTCTACCGTCAACATATTCTGGCTGAGGATGACCGAGTTTTGCATCTGCGGCTGCCCACTGCCTGTCAGACCTGGAGTTAAAAGCAGACAAATTGGGGTTAAAATGTTTGGAATGAAAGAAGTGTTAGAAATACTCACTGTTCTAACCTTGAACTTCATTTGAATGTGTTGTTTTCTGTATGCTGAAACTCATTAAACCCATTCAACAGGATCACATCAGTGGAAAAAAGAAAAACTTTAACACAGCCTCTCAGAAGAAACAAAGCTTTCATGTGACAGCTACGTAAGATCCATTTTCTGGCGTGACATTTTGCCCAGTTTTTCTTTCCTTGTGAGTCTGAAATCATTCATTGTGTTCTGTAGACCTATCAAACAGACATTTATGTCTTTGGCACAGTTTTAGCTGCACAGCTGTGCTCCAGAGCAGTTCATGATTTGGACTTCTGTACAAACTGGTGAGTAGTTGTTATGAAGGGCATTACTACTTATTCACAGCCAAGGCATTTTAATTCTATCAAATATTCAGCACCAGAGTTTCTGGCTTCATTGTTTCTTGTTTAAACTGTGAAAAAATTATGACTGACCATGCGTCAGGTACTCTGTAGCAACGGAGAAGAGAATGCAAAGAACTATTCCTGAATGAATAACCAGAGTTTTGATTGGCTTGTCTTACAGTATGTTTTGCTTGTAAAGAACCAGAAAAGGTGTTGCACGTGTTATTGTTTATGTTGTGTGTTTTTTGTTTTTTTCATATGAGGCTTGTTGACCAAAAGGGCCACAGGTTTAACTGACAAGGAACCAGCTATAATTCTCTATTCACAGTGTATCCTTAAACAGGGGTGCTGATCTGAGGCCAGTTTGCCTCTTAAGTCAGAGTGAAGACATTGGTACTATGATCCTGGATCAGAGCCCCTTTGCTCTCAGGAAAAAAGGCGCAACACTGTAGCTTTTGTTGCCTTTTGTCAAGAGATACATTATTGTACCTTTTTTTTTTAGTGTTTTCTTAGAAGCATCATGAATCCAGATTGTCATTACCCTGGGAAGGAAATCACCTTAGCAGCAGTGGACAGAATATTAAAATACAGTATAACTTTGTAGGATATACCTTTTTACATACAAGTGATAACGAGGGCGGTTATCATCCTCAACATACACTTTTAATTTTATAATCAACAAGAATGAATCAAATGTTTTTCATCCCCCTTGCTGACAACGAGGTTGGTCATAAATGCTGGAAGTGTTGCCTGTGTTTGATGGTTTTAAATGACCCTGAAATCGTGTAGGAGGAGGAGCAGTTACAGGTCGTACAACTAGTTTTTTCTCTGCTGCAGATTGTGTGATGGAGGCTTTAAAAAGTTGAAAGTTAAGGCAATGCAAAGATCATCACCTGGTTCTTGTTGCAGTCAGATTTTGTACATTTTTTTGTGACAAAGTGAAAGCAAAACCTGTATGCACATTTTGTTTAATTTTATCAGTTTCTGTCAGTGGACCGTTTTGCTGCGTGCAGTCTTCACACCATGCACCACTAGAGGAACTGAAGATCTAATTCCTTCCTTCTTTTTAATGCCTGTAGCTTCTCCCTCTCGTTTACCGTGAATCCAGTTTTATGCACCACATGAATGTGGGTTACTGAGGGGTAGAAATAGCCCATTGTTATGAGTTGCCTGTGATCGTATTTGTAGCAACTCCTGCATAGGTGACTCTTTTTGTCACCTGTAAAACTGCATCGAGAAGGTGCCTGCCTTACAGCTTTGCATAGGTAATACAAAAGCACCAATGAGCAGCTCTGTTCCACATGTTTATTTTTTGTGTATGTTTTTACAAAGGAAAGACAGAAAAAAGGTTTGTAGACTGGTTTGCACAAACCAAAAAAACATCTAAACCCTCTGTTTGCCAGATTTGAACACTATGATTTGTTTTCTTTTTTCTGTGATGTCATGAAAGATAAAACCTGTGGCACAACGGTTAAAAGAGTAAATCCATACTCATGCTGCACATGTAAAACCAGATGAAAGGCCACCTAGATGATGTTTTCTACAGTTTCTGTAATGAACTGTTACTTTATCAGGCATGAATGTTATTCTGTTGGAATGCATAACTAAAACCTGAGCCTCTGATTCTTTCTGTATCATGTCAGTGGAACTCAATAAATGACAGTATGACACTTGCTTTGTTATATACAGTGGTGTGCAAAAGTGTTTTCCCTCTTCCTGATTTCTTATTTTTTTGCATGTTTGTCAGACTTAAATGTTTCAGATCATCAAACAAATTTAAATATTAGTAAAAGATAACACAGGTAAACACAAAATCCGGTTTTTAAATGAAGGTTGTTATTATTATGATTAAGGGAAAACAAAATCCAAACCTACATGGCCCTACATCCTCTAGTTTATGAAAGCAATGAGTAGGATAGTAAGACAAGAGTTTCCAAGGATGTCAGGATATCCTGATATCCTGCGTGTGTGGTGACAAAGTCACACCACATATTGGCACTGTTGAGGCAGGAACGTAAGTAAGCCAATCATGTGCGCTGTTTGTCTGACGTCACGTGAACTGGCCAATGGGCATGGAGCTGAGGGGATTGCGGTGGAGTTTGAATTTTCCAACGTGAACAACCCAAACAGTGCATGAGAAAGAAACATCGCGCCCAAAGTAAGTGCTGCTATCTTCATTCGTAACTCTTGTAGCGAATCATTTTAGCCTCAAGTTAACGTTGGCACATGTAGGATTTCACTACACATTTTGTAATTTCCGGCCGTTGATTGGTAGATTTTTGCTTAAAATAGCGTAACGTTATGCTAAAACCATGTCCAACCCAGCCAACGTTAGGGTAACGTTAACGTTACGTCCAACAGAAGCATATTTGTAAAGTTTACGCTCCACTTCAAATTAACGTTAATGTTAACATCATTAATATATCAGAGGTGAGTTTCGCTAGCGTTAGTTCACGTTAATTAACACTGAAACTAATGTGGTAACATTGACGTTAGTTGACGTTAACGTTACGATTAGCTATGTCCGAATATTTGCCAACTTCTCGGTACCCCCACGTTAAACATAACTAAGGTAAGTTATAGCGTTAACTAACCAATAACGTATGGACGGTAACGCATTAACGTTACCGTCTTTTTACAACGTTAAATAAAATGTCGTGCATTAAAGTCAGTGCATTATTGTTGCTGTTAACTTATATAGAGAGTTAACTTTAATAATATGTCATTTTATTTGGCATTACAACTAAAGGATAAGAAGGGGTTAAGATTAGTTCATTTTTACGTGATTTTAACTTGTGCATTGTTGTGTTCTTAGGACAAAAACATTTGTTTTCATTGAATATATATACAGAACTTAGCATTTACCCTAACGTTATGTATTGGTCATATCAGTGTCATTAATGAGCTTTTTGCAGGATTGTTTTTCCCCTTTAAATAAGTTGATGTCTGTTTAGTCAGGTTATAAACCATGAGCTGGGCAGTGGAGGAGTGGAAGGATGGACTTTCAGGGAAAGCCCTGCAGAAGATCCAAGAGATGGAAGTCCAGCTGGACAAACTGAAGAAGGAAAGGTCCCAGAAACAGTTTCAGCTGGACTCCTTAGAGGCTGCCCTGCAAAAACAGAAACAAAAGGTCAACAGAAATGGAACAGGAATAAGTGTAGACCTTTGGGGAAATTATCATTTCAGAAAAAATACACACACAAAGAAAGATTTGGAAAATTATAGAAATACGTCTATTAATTATCTATGTTCCTCTTTCTCCAGGCGGACAATGAACGTTCTGAGACCTCTGCTTTGAAAAGAGAGAACCAGTCTTTAGTAGAGTCATGTGACTCTCTGGAGAAAGCCCGTCAAAAGGCCAGCCATGATCTCGGAGTCAAAGAGCAGCAGGTCAGTTCCTGATATATCTGCTGCAGTTTATTGCTAGTTAGTTTGAAATTCAAATTGCAATATGGCCAAGTGCAATTTCCAAATCGCAGAAGCTGCAATTGTTTAATAAAAGGTCAAATGTGTGACAAAACAGCATTATAATGAAGTACTTTGGTGCTGCAGAGATGCCCTGGCCTACAAATCTTGTTCTCCAGATGTAAGGAAACATGTTTGTTTGGTACAGATCCCAACAAATGTCACATCATCATGATTTTAATAGTTTTTTCAGTGAAAATGAAAACTGTGATGCAAAAATTATCTTTCCTACTAATCATGAACCATCTTAATATCTGTTAAAATAATCGCAATATGATTTTTTGCCATATCGTGCAGCCTTTTTAACAGCAGATAATCCTTTTTCACAGATGTACTCGAATGTATATTTAAGCCAACATACAATGTATTTTTAAAATGAAATGTATAGAAAGAAACACCCAGTATTTTATCTCTATGGGCTATTACAACTGGAATGTTACATAGTAACTGGAGAGCAGCTCAGTGTCAAGTACCATAGAGCTGTCCAGTAGACAAAGACATAGTCACTAGTAACCAACCAACCACTGTGATGGCCAAAAAAAGGAAATTGAGGCTCAGGTTCTACTTATCGGGAATTAAACATGAAATTTTAACTTTCTGTGATCTTGACTAAATCCCTTTCCTAAACCTAGGTGAGCTACCTGGAGGGTCAACTTAACTCCTGCAGGAAGACCATAGAACGACTGGAGCAGGAGCTCAAGAAGTGAGTTCAGTGTCTGTTCATATGCATTTTTATGTAAGTAGTGCAGGTGGATTCACACATGTAGCTCCTGTGACTTGGTGCTTTGTCAAGTACTGAGTAAGTCGTCATTCTTAACATGAATAGATAGAAACTATTTGACCTGATGGAAAGAACTGAAATCCTGACTCTTGAATGACTGTTAATGCTGTCTTTGTTGTCACTCCATCTGCTCAGGTACAAAAATGAACTGGATCGTTCTCAGAGCCAGCCTGCTGGCTCTTCCTCCTTGTCATCCTCCTCCTCTGAGCTTCAGCCCTACTCTACTCCACAGAAAAGTTTCCTTACCCCAGCTCCTGTCCCGGCCTACAGACAGCAGGGTATTTCAGTTTGTTTTTATCCTCTGTGTCTCAAAATTATGGGGTATATGTTTCATACGGTCATGTTATTAGACGTTTCTTCTCCTTTTTATCTTCACCTCAGTTGTTTGATTTCCATCTGTATGCTTACCTGTCTGGCTGGTATTATTGCAAATGTTAGTGATGTTGCTGCCTCTCATCTACTTGGGACTTTGTATGTGAGATGTATATCTCAGTGACTCTGAAACTGAGTTTGTCAGTTTACCCTAACGTGGTATTTGTATTTGCGCTCCATAGATAACAGATTAGAGGAGCTTCAGGAGAAATACAGCCAGGAGGTAGAAGAAAGAAAAAGGCTGGAGACTGAACTCAAAGTCCTGCAGGTCAAAGTGAGTACATTACTTATATTTATTATGTGGGTTTGTCCCTTCGTAGTTGATGGTGTTAACGTATCTCTTCTCTTTTAGCTGTTGAGTCAGTCCTCAGTCAATGTAAGCCACAAGGACATTGCTGCCCGCCAAGGTGGATCTTCCATATTCCCTTGGCAACAGCAGGATCAGGCCCACAACCGCCAGTCTCAGTCAGATGCAATGGAAACGCCTCTGAAGAGGAGGGGGACATCCCTGTGGGACGCCCATGAGGAGACACCCATTAAACCCAGCCAGCGGATGAGCTCTTCCAGAGCAGTGCAGAGTCCCAGTGGATCCTCCCAACAGATGGAGCAGCTAAAAACCATCAACCAAGGTGGGCTGTGTATAATTTGTTTTGAAATTAATATCGTATGTAGTGTTTGGTATCTTTTCCGTGAAATATTTGATAGCCTTTTATTTTGCACATCCATCACCTCTAAAAAATATATTTGACTCATTTTGGCTCCTGTCAGATGTCCTGACCATGTCCAGCAACAGGGCTTTCATTTTTATTGTTTCTTCATCAGAGCTGCGTGGCCGAGTGTCAGAGCTGGAGAGGAATCTGTCTGCTCAGGAGAAGGAAATTCGTAGCCAGGCTTCCAAGCTGCAGGAACTACACACCCAACTGAACCAGGCCCGCAAAGAGCTGACCGAACAGGACAGAGACCTGACCAAGACCAGCCACGAGCTGAGTCAGGCCAACGACAGACACCAGCAGGTTTTGGTCAAGGTAGGCTTCCATCATTGGAATGTTGAGATTTTATTAATATGGGATTATTTGTTTTTGTTCTGTTTCTGCCTGATTACATAGTTTATAGTAGGAAAGATGGCTTGAAAACAGAAGAAAACATGTAAATGACAAATATTCTGCCAATTGTTCTCAGTGTTCATCAGTTGAGCAGAAGCTGAAACAAGTCACGGAGGAGATGAGCTGTCAGAGGCACAACGCTGAGAGCTGCAGACGGGCTCTGGAGCAGAAACTCAAGGACCAAGAGAGAGATGGTCAAAAGGTGCAGCAACCTGGAGACATAACTTTATTAGACCTTTAATGTTTTTAGGTTTTAACAACACTATGTAAATAAAATTTAAATTTTATTTATTTTAATCCCAAACTTTTGTGCCTGTTGATACATTTTGTGTAGGAGCTAGCCCAGCTGCAAAGTTCTCACCAGGCTTTGGAACAGCAGCTGAACCAGACCAGAACCAAGCTAACACAAGAGATCCAACAGTCCAAAAAAGACTACAACGTAGTGCAGGCTGACATGGAGAAGGTAACTTTGTAACATCTCTGTTCTGCTCTGCATTTTTCTACTCTGATTCATTCTGTATTCACACATCCGTCAACTTGGATAACTTGGAAGAAAAGTCACTGAACTGTCTCTGAGGTACCTGAGTTTTACCTTGTTATTTGCAAGTGCCTTCATCATTTCAAGTGTTAATTGTTAAAAAAACAAAAACACTATGTCAAAAGCACACAAGCTTCTTCTAGTTATTTCTTTGTCATTATGTTATGTAGCTATATTATTGGCTACCTCAATGGTGCTGTTACTGTCAGCATTCACATACCCAAATGTATTTAGAAGATGGCTGTGAGAACAGCAGAGTATTAGGCTCGGTTTAGCTGGAGTTGAATACAGTTCAAAATGTGGTAGACTGATGCCTTTACCGTGTTTTCTGATGCTCCACTCCTGTCCTGTACTTCACTTTCAAGAGCCTAACTGATGCAGGATCAACTATTTCAGTTTGCATGCAAGGTATGCCAACCAGCAATGCAGAAAACGCTGACTTTTATCTCGCAGGTCACATTTGAATATTGAAATTCAACTGTTTGCATCAACTTTTGTCTGTTGAAGGTTTTAGGGCATTTGTATGTGACATTTGTGTCACATTTCTCAGACTTTCTGCCATTGTTTGTACTTCTACCTTCTCTTAACTCTTCTCTCCTTTTGCTCCTTTCCAGATGTGCTTCCAGAAGAGTCAGATGGAGAAGGAGGTGGAGGAGCAGAAACAGAAACTGCTGAGGTCAGAACAGACCTTGCAGGCCAGCCAGACCAAAGAGCAGGACCTCCGCAAGAAAATGGAGGTGGGTTGCTTTTCGTAGAATATCCACTTACTGTAGTTGTGAAATCACCTAGCGTGTCCCCTAATATAGCTTTTTTATCTCTTCTTAATGTTTGAACAGCCCTTTGTGGCCAAGTTTAAGTATCAAAAAATACCACCAAATATCATTATATTTTAACCAAATTACCAAAATGTAAAGGTTTCAGTATGTATTTATCTCAACACTATGAACAGCTCTTCCCTATTCAACATTTCTTCTTCTTCACCTTCACTATAAGTGTTTGTTTGTGCAGCAAAAACCGTAAGACCTAGGTGGGTTGCAAATTCCACCCAGTACTCAGGCACATATAATGACACTCACTGACCTCAAGGTGACGCTGTAATAATCAAGTTTACACAATTATCTCAAGTGACTTGGCCTAGAATCAAAATTCTTTCATCATTTTAATCTCTCATCTGCGTTTTTTCATCTGCAAGTTTTGTGATTCGCATCATCTACGGACTTCACTGATCTTAAGTTGTTTAAAGAAATTTCGATACGTCAATCTGTTTCAGTTATACAAGCCAATATCAATTTTTATCAAAATAGCAACAAAAGAGCTACATCAAATGTTTCTGAAAGTAGATTTATATACCTCAACAGAGCATCAGCATGTAGTGATGACCACGCTGAATTATTTTAAAGAAAATCAAGAATTTTGCTTCTTGTCAATTAAATAAGAAACAAGCATCCAAATGCTCACAATTTGCTTGGAGCCCAATCATTGCCGCTTGTGGCTATATTTTCTTTTTCTTGTGATCTCCATGTCTTCCCCCAGCTGTCCCCTTTTTTTTTTTGCTGCCACTCATGTTTTCTCCACATTTCTTCTTCCCTCCAGGAGCTGCAGAAAGAGAAGAACAGTGCGACTGTCCAGTTGGACCAGAGCAGCAGGCGTCTGAGTCAGCTGGAGGAAGAGAAGAAGAGTGCAGACCAGAGCCTCAAACGCATCCAGGGATTACTAGATGACCTAAAAGGTAAATTAGCAGAATGGCAGAGGGTAGCAGTTATTTTAGAGAATTATCTGAGGCTATCTCAGTTTTTAACTTGTTTGTCTGTTTGCTCTTTAGCAAAATCAGAGGGGCAGGCGGACGAGCTGAAGAGACTTCAGTCTAAACTGGAGCAGCAGACTCAGGCTTCGGCCCGGGAGCTTGAAAACCTGAAGAAGACACTTTCTGATGCAGAGACCAAAAATGACAGGTAAACATAGTTTTACTGTAGAAGAACAAGAAAGTTCAGTCACACTTTGTGAAAAAATAAAGAGTACACTATATCTGTGGTATTCAACTTAAACTAACAACTAAAATATTTTTATTACACTGTAGATCTCAGAATGAACTGCAGAAACAGAAGCAAGAGACAGAGAGGCTGACCAACAGATTGACAGTCCTAGAGAAGGAGAGCCAAGAGCTGAAATCCAATCTCACTGCGAGACAGAATGAGTGTAAGGAACTGAAACAAGAATATCGAGCTCTGCTGGAGTGGAGGAACAACAAGGAGACCTTGATTAATGAAACTGAGGCTGTGCAAAAAGACCTCACTGACAAAATTGGCAACTTGGAGAGCAGTCTCATCTCGCTGAATGAGGCTAATGATGAACTCAAGGTACGGTGCTGTGGTTCCCAATATATTGACTTAAATTATGGATAAGGAAAGATATGCCACACAGTTTATCTGAATTGATAATCCTGCATACTGAATCTAATCGGATAAGAAATACTTTTGCTTTATTAAAGAGCAATAGTAAATATGCAAAAGAGAAAATAAGACAGGTCTCTTAAAATGAACAGTTAGTTTCATTTTTAGAAAAACCTACATTTGTATTGCTTAAATTGCATACAACAATATTATCTAAACTAAACCCATTTAGTGCATTTAAGTGCCATATTACATTCTGGGTTTTAAAGATAACATGTTCTGAAGTACAAAAACAAACACCTAATGCTTTGAAAAAGGTTTATATACTTAAGTTTCAACCTACCTACAGCTCAGGCATAACGTAAGCCTTTATTGTCTTCTTTGTGGCATTTGTAGGAGGCAAAAACGAGTGGACAGGAACAGTGACTATCATAATAGTAAATAACATGAATGAAGCTCAGGCTTTCACAAATTGACCACAGCATTTTATTTTCTGTGGTTATTTTCTTGAGCAAAATCTAGCTAAGTTAGGGACATCATAACTAGCCACCACATTAATTTATGTTGTTAACTAGCTATTACATATAGCCTACATTCTTTAGTAGCCTTCATCTACCTTGTCGGGTCTGCTCTGTGAACTGGATGCAGAGACTGTAATGTTATGCTTTCTGCTGAGATGCTGAAGCACAGACGTTGTGCTATTGTGGTGGACTAGTTCAGTTTTACAAAGTTTAATGTGAATATCATCAACCAGTGTTGCCCAGCACATTCTAGGATGTGTTGTATTATTCTTCAATCATTACCATTAATGACCTTTTTCTTTGAAGATTCTGTGGGCTGATGCTGAAACATAATTTTTACTGTTGGCGTTTTAGATATTTTACTTTCTTTCTGTTAAAGTGTTGTGCTAAAAATATGTTGACATAATGCCATCCAGGATTGGAATAAGAAACATAACTGACTCCAAAAATACAATTGCCATCATCAGTAATCTTTTAAGTAGTTAAACCCTCACCTTCAATTCATTTTTACTCACTATTGTAGAAGCAGCTCATGAGTGTAGAGGGAGACAAGGCCAGTCTGTCTGCTCACATTGATTCCTTGAAGGGAGAACTCCTTAACAAGAGCACAGAGTTGGAGGAGAGGGAGCATCAGTACAAGGAGCTCCAGTCTCAGTTCTCCAAGGCTGGACAGAAGCACACCAAAGACCTGGAGAATGTTGCTGTGCAAGTGGCTCAGCTTGAGGCACAGGTGATTTATTGTATTATTTGTTTTTGTTTTGTTTTTTAGTACATTTTCCAATAATTTGTGGTTCCCAAGGTACAAGAGGTTTAATGGTATCCAAGATATCCCTGCAAGGTTCATAAGCAAACATAATAGGTAAAAAATTGTTTTTGCCACTGAAAATGAATTCTTAGTTTTGTGTAAGGCTCAATGATGTAAGAGCAATGAACATTTATGTCCCTTGAAAGATTTTTTTCTTTTAAAAATGTTGAATGTGGTAATTGGGAAAAATAGCATCCCTCTTTCCCGTTTTGTAATGGGATTAGCTGAAAACAATCTCTGCATCTTTGAAGTGTACTTTTATTCAGATTTTGGTCTTGTTGAGAGCACAGGATACCCAATGACATTTTAATAACTTACTGTACCTAAAGCAATATAATCAATAGTCATTGATTTGTGCTTACTCTTTTATCTGAACAGGTCAAAGATCTGGAGTTGCAGCTGCAAAAGGAAATGACTCGAGCAGAGCAGGCTGAGAGGACCAACAAGGAGCTGCAGGACGAGCACAAGGCAGCCTGTGACTTGGCTCGCTCCAAAGACCAGCTGGTGGAGTTGGGCCAAGCAGAAATTAGCCAGCTGAGAGAGAGCCTCGCTCAGGCCACTGCGCAGCAGGGGGAACAAAGTGCCAGGTGGGAGTTTTGTTTGTTGTTGTTTAGCCCTTCGATACATCATACTTTTACAAACTTTATAAGGTTTGGTTTTTGTTGAGACTGTGTCTTAGAGCTGTTGATTCCACCCTGCTTCATTGTGCAACATGAGACTGCAGGATTTAAGAGGTTAATGGATACAGCCACAATGAAATACTTAGTGCCTTATGACATAAGCATGATATGAATACTGTGTCCTCATTGTTTCCTTGGGCAAACAATAAATGTAGCTTGCTTTTTACATGCTTATTTTCTGTCTTTGGTGTAATCTCTACCAGGTTGGCAGAGGAGAAGGCAGCCCTACTGAAGCAGTGTGAGGAGAGTGTTTCAGCAAAGGCTGAAGAGACTGAGCAGCTCAAGCTGCAGTTGGAGGAGGCTCAGCAAAAGCTGCTGCTCACCAAAAACCAGGTCTTTTTTACTGGACTGCATCAGAAATAGAACAAGCAGTCTTTTGTTTACACATTCTGTCATTTCTTTTGGAGTTGATTCAACTTTAGCTGTAGTTAGTGATGTTCTAATGGATTGCAATATATTATAATGTACAAAATAATCTTATGACCAATGTGTATATCATGATCAAAGTATCTTTGCTATCATACACTTAATATTTACTTAACATTAATGTCTGGCAGTTGAATAGTATTCAAAGAGTATTATGACTGAGTGTCTTTAATGTTATTGGCAAATTAAATCTATTCTGCTGACCTTCTAATAGTTGAATCTTCTGTTCATATTTCAGGTCAGTTCCATGGGTCAGTTCCTGAAGGTCCAGGAGCAACTGGGAGCTGAGCTGCAGAAAGAAATTAAGACACTGTCAGACAATGAAGAGGAACATAAAAAGATGAATGAGAAAAAATCAGAAGAGCTCAAACAGTTAGAGGAAGAGCTGAAGGATCTGCAGAGCTGCACAGAAGAGAAGGAAAAGCAGCTCAGAGAGGCTGAAGCTCAGATTTTGTCTCTGGAGAAACAAAAGGCTGAGCTGGAAGATGCAGTTCAAGAGGTGAAGAAAAAGGCTGAGGTAAAAATGTATTATGTTTAGTGAGTTCTACATATATAGGCTGTACTTTTTACAAATAATAAACTTAAGTCTATTTCTTATTAAGAACCTCCAACAGGCTCATACTGAGAAGATCAACAACCTTCTGGAGCAGATATCTTCCTTAGAAGAAGAGGTAACTGCAAGCAAAGATGCAGCAGAGAAGCTTCCAGTCTTGAAGAATGAACTGGACGCAGTCAACCAGTCCCATGCTGACCTTAAGAAGTGTCTAGAAGCTCTTGAGAGGAGTCACTCCTCTACTATTGAAATCAAGTCTAACTTGGAGAACACCCTGGCTGAGAGAACCAGTCTGATCTGTACTTTGGAGAAAGAAGTCAAAGAGCTCACAGAGAAGATGAGCAAAGAGTCAGAGAGTCACGCTTTGGAGATTGAAAATGTTCTTAAACAAGAGAAGCGCCTTAAAGAGAAGCTTGAAGCCGCTAAGCAATCAGTAACTGCTGCAAAAGTGGAATCAAGTTCTCGACGGGAGGAGATCAAGACCATGAAGACGACTCTGTCTGCTGCTTCACGTGGCTTAGAAGAGAGAGACAACATGATAAAGAGTCTGAAGGAGAAGCTGAATAAAGCAGAGGCAGAGCAGGCCAAAACGTCTGATCTCCTGAAGGAGAAAATGGATGCCATGAACAAAATCAAGGTTGGTAACTAATGTATTCTTGGTTTTGTTTTGGGCCTTACATGTCTTCTTACGTAGAGTGGAAACGTCACTATATTATATCAGTCTTGTGTGGCTCAGGGTATTGTAACAAATGGTAGACCAGAAGAGGTATTCTTCAAGTAAAGTGTGATGAGTCATTGTTTTAATAATTTGCTTTATTCATTTCATTTTTCACATTAAGGTGCAGCTAGAGATGCTGCAAATGGACCTGGAGGACAACGAGACAATCATGAATTCTTTTGACAGTCAGGTGGAGGAGCTGAGGAGAACCATCGAGTCACTGGAGGCTCAGCTGGCTCAGAACCAAACCCAGATGTCTGACATGGAGGCCAGGCTGGAGGACAGCAAAGCCCAGGTAGAGCCACTAACTTGCACAAAATAATTTTGTGCCACAGATGCTAGACTTGGTGTGGCGATTCACTTTTATTATTCTTCAGAGCCCAATATTTTTACCAGTGCCTGTTGCTCTGTAGGGATGAAAACATCCCCAATTGGATTAAATCTAAACTCTAACCTTTTCAGGTCTCTGTCTTGGAAACCCGGTTAGAGGAGGTCCAATCTCAGAACTCTGTGCTGGAGACACAATATGTCACAGCTAGGGAGGAGTTGATGGAGAGGAGCTGTGAAATAACTCGCCTGGAAGAGGATGCTGTCAAACTAAGCCAGCTGGAGGAGAGCGTTGCCATTTTAGAGTCTAAACTCAGTCAGACCACAGAGGAAAATGTCAAGTTAGAGACAACTCTCAGGCAGATAATTGAGGACAAAGACAATAATCTTAACCATTTACTACAAGAGAAAAACAAACTTGAGACTACTTTAAAACAGTTAACAGATGACAAAGAGCAAGTCGAAACTGAACTTATTCAAGTAAACGCGGAGAAGAAACAGCTGGGAGCCAGTCTAGACACACTAGCTGAGGAGAACAAACAACTGCAGACCAACATTAAGCAGCTAACTGAAGAAAAGCAGAAAATTGATCAAATAACTGTTGAGAAACAAGAAGCCGAATCGACCCTTAGACAGGTGATTGAGGAGAAAGCCCAACTAGATGTTACCCTCAATCTGATAAACCAGGAAAAAATCCAATTTGAGGTTAGACTAGTCGAGCTAACCTCTGAGAAAAAAAACTTGAATCGAGTAGTTGAGGAAAAGCTTCAGCTGGAAGTTAACTATAATCAGCTTACTGAAGAGAACATCAAACTACAATCGAGTGTGAATCAAGTGACTGAAGAGAAGCTGCAGTTACAAGAAAGCATAGAGAGGCATGAAGACAAGGTGGCTTCTCTTAAAGAGGAGAACAAATGCATCCAGCAGCAGCTCGAGATGAGAGAGGAGAACAGAGAAAGGTACAGTACATGTTTAACTGCTTTCCACTTTGAAGTTTGCATGAGTTACTATAGTTCAATTCTTCAGTATGTATATTTTTGGTACTATATGACTTTTATGTTGTATCACAGGAGCCAAAGGTTTGAGGCGGAGCAGGCAGAACTGCATCAGAAGTTGGCAGGCTTACAGAACGAGCTGACTGTGTTACAGCAGCAGTACGATTCACTGCTGGAGCAGGTGGGCCAACAAAACAGCCTCATAATTCAGCTCTCAGAATTGCAGGAAACCCAGACCCAAGGAGGAAAAATCAGCTACATGGAGTCTGAGGAGACAGAAATTGGTGGTGAGCATAAACCAAAACTAAAGTTCTTCATGAAACACTGCTGTGGCTTTACATTTATATTGAATTATCTGTAACGCTTTCCCCCAGCAGGAGCAGCAGGACAGATTGCTGTAGAGCTGACACTTGATCCAAGCGTCAGTACCAATACTGAGTCCCTTCCGGTAAAGGAACAGCTGAGCCCTATGGTGTCTGAACTGGGTGAACCTTCCCACCAGTCTGACGAGGCTTTCAGGTACAATGAGTTTTGTACTAAGCACAAAGCCTTTTGTGTGTTACATGTGTGCTTTATTAAATCGAATCTCCCTCACCCCTGGTAGTGAGACAGAGCTGGTCTTCAAGGAGGACATCATTGAGCAAGAGATGATCCACGAACAACTGGGCGAGAAGAGGGAGGCATGTGTGGCCGATTTAGAGGAAATGAGGGGGAACGAAGAGCAGCAGCATCAACAGCAACCCTTAGATCAGGTAATAACAATTATTACAATGCATATTTGTCCTTTGGTCATGATGCTGCTGGGATACTTACTTTGAGTCATCATTAATGTAATCAGGGAACTTGATAATTGCTACTGAAATTTCTCTACCACAGAGGAATGTTTAGCATTCAGCAGTTTGAGCATTGTCTTTCAAAAAGTTTAAATTTATGCCATCTATACCTCAGATTGTTCACAAGTGTACTGTGAATACATAAGCATTATTATTGAGTGTGTTTTATAACATAAACAGAATGACCTTGGGTATCAGTCTTTATGATGTTTTATTTCGTCTTCTTTCTTGCAGCTTCCTGAAGACAGCAGTTGTTCCAGAGATGTTCTTGAAAGTAAACCTGAAATCTATGAGCTTTCTCCACCATCTTCCCCCCTTGGTGAGACCAGAACGTTAGAATCCTCTATTGAGTAATTAAATTGTGCTTATGACTGCAGTTTCAATAATAATGTGTTTTCTTGTGTTATTTATTTATTTATTTACTAACTTAAAAAATAAATCTAGAGGCTATTGCTCCAGCCAATATAAGCATTACACCCTATTATAGACTTCCAAGGAATTAGACTTGACACTTGATACTGATTAAGATGCATTCTGATTCACACTATGAATTATTGCTTTAAATCTGATCAATGATGTTTAAATAAACTTGTATGTGTTCAATCTGTCTATCAGCGACAGAATCACCCCAGGTACAAGATGACCTCAACCACTACAAGGAAATGATCACAAAACAAGAAAATGAACTCCATTCCCTGCGCTCAGAGTTTGACCTACTGAACTCCGACCTCGCACTGAGAAAGGAGTTGACTGCCGAACTGGAAGTCAAAGTTCAAAACTCAGAGAAGAAAGTTCATGCAGCAGAGGAAGAGGCACATGGTGCAGCACATAAGCTGAACATCGCTTTGGAGGAGAAGAAAGGCCTTGCTGACCAGGTAGGGGAAGACATGCCAAATACCAATAAAAAATAGTCAATTCCATTACGACACTGAAGTATAACTGATACTAATACTGTGTGCTCATTTGTAGCTGGCTCAGCTGTCAGAGGAGAGGGAGACATTAACTCTGCAGCTGCAAACGGTTAGATGCCAGCTGGCTGATGTTATGGAGATGCTGGAAGGACTGGAGATGGCCAAAGGTAAATATTTTCCTATCTTACTGCAAATGAGGGATTTCACCATACAAGATTATTTACTGATTTTAAACCTCAGTCTGAAACAAAGTGCTAAATGCAAAGAGCAGCATATGAAGGAACACGCAGGCTTTAAGGTTTGTACAGTGTTGTTGTATGTTTATTAATTGGATATTTTCCTTGGTTCTGAAGGTGGATGGGACGAGAAATTCCTTCAGCAGGAGAGCGAGCTGAAGAGGGTTCGCTCCGAGAAAGCTAACCTGGAGCAGCACATCCTGGGCATGGAGTCTGAGCTGGAGACCTTGCAGGAGGAAAGGACCAAACTGAAGGATGAGATGGAGACCCAGAAGAGGACTTGTTCAGGCATGGAGCAGCAGATAGAAACACTCACGACAGAGGTGAGCACTCGTGTCAAAACACTATATGTATAAGGGCTGTGCATGTATCTGGAAAATTAAAGCAATGTGCGCCTTGTGCAAAAACTGACAACACAGCAAGACATTATTGAACATGGTCTGTTTTTTAAGCTTACACTTCATTCAGTGTGGCATAACTATTCTAAATCTTACTATTTCTCCAGACAACCCAGCTGAGGTCTGAACTTGTGTCCTGCACTGAGGAGCGAGATGACCTGAACCAGTCTTTGGGCCATTGGAGAGAGAAAGTTCACAGTCTGGAGAAGACTAATTGTGAAACCAGAAACCTAATTTCCATCCTGGAGGACGACATCAGAGCAGGGAGGAAGGAGTATGAAGCCCTGCAAAGCAGCATGGAGAAACTGAAGACAGAGAGGCAACAGGTATGTACATGGAAAATTCAAGAGAGAGAGTGGCTTGAGTTAAAGGTCTGGGACCTGTGCACATTTCCTTGTGTCAATTAGGCTTTTATAAGTTAGCTTGCATTGATAGCATAAGGAAATGTACATTTGTCTTTCATCTTGTTAGGTTTGCTATTTCAGGCCAGTCCATTCAGAACATAGCAACATGGATGGATAGTAGAAATGCCTCTTTGATTCTATTGGGTAAATGATGAAAGATGAAATCACTGCACATCACATCACTGCAGCTAAAGTTATGTTAATAGCAAAAGTGAACAATAGATTAATGTAACATTGTTGCTCATGAGGTCTGATGAAGATATACTCATGTGGTCACACATGTTGACACTCTTGAAAAGGATGAATAATCTTTGAACTGATGTTATTGTGCACTCGCATGCCTTTTGGGTGTGTGTGCGCTACATTTCGTCCGTTGCTGATTGTTGATGTTTCAGTTTTCTTTATGAAGAGTTCATTCCCTTTTCTTTCACTAAAGCTGTTGGAGCAGATTAAAGCGCTGGAGCAGGCAATATCCAAACAGAGTGGAGAAAGAGAGGAGCTTATTGGGCAGCTTGACAAGATCACAGAAGACCACACCTCGGCCAATCAAAACACTGAGTCCATGGTCGGCAAGATACAGGTGAGGTCTTTATCTCGTTAAAATCAAAATAAAGAGTTGTGTGTTTTAAGAAAGCATTTACAGTTTGCATACCTTTATTACAGAGTGCATGGACAAATAAACCCACAGATGGTTCAGATGCACTTTAGTTTCAGTAGTTGTGTAGCATCAACAAGATTCACAACCAGACTGTCAACATATTGCCTAAGCATCAGTTAAATACTGTATACTCAAAATACCACTACTGATGATGATGATGGCGATGGCGATATAGAGATTATGGACATTAACTTTGTAGCCCTTTCATCTTTGATGACAAAGGGGACATAAAATGTTTAATTCTAATCTACCTTGTTTCCCTCCTGTTTTTCCTCAAGGCTTTAGAGGGAGAAGTGTGTCGTCTCTCGCAGTCTCTAGAGTCCTCTCTACTAGAAAAGGGAGAGATTGCCTCTCGTCTGAACTCGACACAAGATGAGATCCAGCAGATGAGGACCGGTATTGAAAACCTCCAGGTCCGCATCGAGTCTGACGAGAGGAAGAAAAAGAAGATGGGGGAACTGCTCAAAGGTGACTCTTAACATCATTTGAAATTACATAACCTCTTGAGTTTTGTGGGTTGTGTTGGTCTAAATGTGTGACTCTGACTTCTCTAGCTGCCCAGAGAAAGTCTGACTCACTGCAAGATCGCATTGATGCCCTGGAGCGAGAGGCTGAAGATGTAGAGCAAAGTCTGGAGGAAGCTGTGCTACAGGTATTCTGTTGTAACCTGGTGTATGCCAGAATAAATAACCAGCTATTTCTTACCATTGCAACTTATTTTTGCCTGGATAAAATTCACATGTGAGGTGGTTTGATAAGGTCAGCATTTGCTCACCTTGTTTTAAATGCAAATTTTTCATGCTCTTCCACAGGCTGAAACAGCCAAAGCTGAGCTGGAGGAGGAAAGGAGAAAGGTGCCTTCATATTAGTCTGTGTTTGGCTATCTGATGCCCTTTGCTGTGTATCTGTGATGTTTTTTCTTTATGTTCTAATGGTAAAACATGACAGTTGTTGTAAACCAAGCAATATATTAATCAGATTTCTTCTCCCTTTTTCTTCCTTTCTTTCATGCTCTTCCTTTCCATCCTGATTTTCTCCTTCACCCTTGGTTTCTTTCCTTTCACAAACTCTCTGCTGCTGTCTGTCTTCATCCCTCACCACCTCCTGACCCGCAGGTGGAGGAGGAGAAGAGAGAGCTTGGCAACAAACTATCAGAGCTCTCTGCCACGCTGGACAACCTGAGATCTGAGAAAGAACGCATGGAGAGAGAGCTGGAAACAAAAAACAGAGAGATAGAGGAACTGAAGGCCACTAAGGAGGAGCTGGAGAGAGGGTTGGAGAAGGCAGAGGTAGATCGAAGAGAGGAGGAGGAAAGACAGAAAAACAGGGTAGAAGAGCTGGAGAAAGGAATGAGAGAGGAAACAGAGAGGCAAACGAGACAAGTGGATAACCTCCAGGCGCAGCTAGAAGCCTCTCGGCAGAGAGAGATCTCCCTTGAACAAAAGAGTGCAGAAACAGAGAGGGAGAAAGAGAGGATGCAGTCTCTGCTTGTAGAGATGGAGAAAGAGAAAATGTGTCTGCAGTCTTCTTTGGAGGAGTGGCAGACAGAAGGAGAGAGGCTCCGCTCTCAGGAAAAGGACTGGGATCAAGAGAGAAACAACCTAAAGACCAGTACTGAGGCTTTGGAAGAAGAAATTAAAGTGCTTAAAACACTCATAAAAGCTAAAGAGGAAGAGAGAGAAGTGTTGGAGAAGGAGGCAGATCAGAGACACGCCTCAGTAAAATCCATCTCATCTCTTATGGCGGAGAACAAACAGATTGAAGAAGAAAATGGACGGCTGGCTGAGGAGAAAGAGAAACTTCTCTCGACCCTGTTTTCAGTGGAACAAGAGCGAGATAACCTGCACTGCAGTCTTGCATCTGTAGAAGAAGAGAGAGAAAGACTAGAACAAGAGAGGGGGGTGTTAGCTGATGAGAAAGAGAAGCTTCAATCCAGCCTTTCCTCGATCGAAAAGGAGAAACATGACCTGCAACAAAGTCTCTTTTCATTAAAGCAAGAGAAGGAAAGAATAGAGGACGAGAAACAGAAGTTAGAGGCTTTAATTGAAGTAGAGAAAAATAACCTGTCGTCAGCTCTTTCTTCACTGGAACAAGAGAAGCAAAGAGCAGAAGAGGAGAAAGAGAAACTCACAGAAGAACAAGACAGTCTTCAGTCTACAGTTGCCTCTATGGGGAAGGAGTTGGAAATGTACAAGTTGTCTGTCGAACAGCTCAATGAGCAGGTACACACACATGTAGTTTACCTTTACTTGTTTTTGTTACCTTCAATCCTATAAAAAGCTTAAATGTAACAATTTCTTTTGTACATGCATGGTTCAACACAACAGGTTCAAAATGTCAGTGCAGCAGTATGTTTCCAGCCGCCTTTTACATGCAGGACTAAGCCAAATCTGCAGTAGACCACACAGTAGTAACCTCAGCCTGTGGCATTAACAGGAGCAAGTTTATACATTCACAGGCTTTAACAGGGAAAAGTAAAATATAACCACACTGGCATTATTCTTTAAGCAGGAGTTGTGTGGCCCTGTAAATGAGACAGGTGAAAGTGATGTTTTATTGTTATCTTACCACTTTCTGTCTTCCTGTTTCAGGTGTCAGAGCTGACATGTCATGCCGCTTGTGTGTCTAAAGAGAGAGACTCTGCCCTGAGCAAGATGAGTCTTTGGATGAAGACGTGCAAACAGCTGGAGCAGGAGAAGCAAGTGATGCTAAACAGCTCAGGTGTGGAAATACATTTAAGCAATTTTCCGTTATTTTCAAAACTTGATGTGGAAGTAATCCGGACAGACTAGAATTTTCACTCTGGACCAATCTTCAGTTTGTGTTTTTAAATAAATCCAAATTTATCCAAGATTTGAATAATTCCAGACAAAGAAATATTATGAAAAGTATAGACCATGAGATAATTCTGTTTTATCATATGATGCTACTTCTGATTTGAAACAGGAGGGCAGCGATAGCATGCAGTATGACTTGAAAAATATTAAGCATAATAAATTCAACATTTACAAAGTGGACACATGTAGAACAAAGAGTAATTGGAGAGAAACTCAGGTTTTCCATTGTAAACAGTCAGGTTGGTGATTTTTGCCAACTTTTCCGTTTAGGATGACCGACTCCAATGCCCTGACCTGCATTGTGCGCTGAAAACATGGAGATGAAATCTCTAGAAAGTGCAGCTGAATGATTTTGTTAACATGGGCAACATTCTTGTTAACAGGCGATGGAAAGAGCAGCGAGGAGGTGCAGACTGACGTGAACCAGCTGAAGACGGAGGCAGAGGAGAGACAGAAGGAAGTGGAAGACCTGAAGACTGCCCTGCAGCAGAAGAGGACAGAGGCAAAAGAAAAAACTAAGGAGGTGCAAGAACTTAAGGCTGCCCTCGATGGAAGGAAGAAGGAATTAGAAGAGAGAAACAGAGAGCTGGAGGAGATGAAGAGTGAGTTGATTGAACTAAACAAACTTCTGGAGGAGAAAAGCATCGAGGCAGATGAGAGCATGGATAAATACTGCAGCCTGATGGTTAAAGTCCACAAACTGGAAGAGACCAATGATGCACTGACAACACGACTGGAGCAGCTCACTGCTAACCAACGTGCTAACGTAACTAACATCCACTCCAGCAGCACTGACAGTACGCACTGCCGGCGCTCAGGAAGGAAGTCTTCCTCCAAACATCAGGAAGGAAAACTGGGTGACAACACTGAGAACATGGCTCCTTCAACACCTCCAAGGTCTCCTCAGGGATCGTCTTCAGGGAAACGGGGTCACCATGATATCTGTGATAAAGACAGTGCCCAGGAGGCCCTGCACAACCTGACAAAGAAGATCAAAGCCAACGCAGTGACTACGCCTATACCAAGAACTGAACCGGAAGATGAGGAGTTCAGACCAGAGGGACTTCCAGAGCTGGTGCAGAGAGGTACGTGCTGTGTGGTAATTTAATGTAGCCACAACTCAGTCACTAGTTCCCCTGGAGTCATCTGGAGAAAAAGGCACCTGTAGTTTGTTTTCTGTGCCGGTGTATTCTGCTGTGAGGTCTAATTTTAGCAGTCTGGCCTCTCATGTTAGTGGGATACTTAGCAGTAACTTAGATGGAGAAAATGTGTTAATGTTTATAGGGAATTACAAGAATGAGCACCACTAACATGCTCTGCTCACATTTCTGTTGGTTTGAAATACTGTGTGATTCAAGACCCTCAAGCTTTTTGTTCTTAGATTTACACAGACCTCCATGAGCTTGAGACACTATGTGTAAAATGAACTGTACAGACACAGGTGCAATTTCACAAAAAATGATAAATCACTGGGTGGAATACTAGTAGGCAGAACAAAGTCATCATTTGTACTCTCACAGGGTTTGCTGATATTCCTCTGGGGGAGGCCAGTCCATTCATCATGAGGAGAACCGCAGTGAGGCGCTGCAGTCCTCGACTGGCTGCCAGACAGACTGTTCCCACATCTGCACCTGACGTCAAGGTGAGCAGCTACAACCATCTCTCTCTCACATACACACACACACACACACACACACACACACACACAGTACAGTACAGTACAGTACTCCGCCTGTGCCGCCTGTCCCCAACAGCCAGCTACACAAAATGACACTCGATGGCCACTTTATTAGGTATACTCGCATGTCAACACAAATGGCGAGCTCTTCAAAGTAACGACTCGCATCTCTGCAATATACAATATGCTCATTACGCAGTATAAAATAGTGTTGTGAACAATGGGGTGTGACTCCAGGTGTGAGGCAGAAAAGGAGAACAGAGATGAATAAATCTTAATCTGACCTGCCAGTGTCTCTTACTGTCTTGCATTTGCAGTCAGCTTGACCTGTCAAAAAGACACAAACCTTTTCTTTTCCTTCTTCAAGTCTTTGTCTGCTTTGATGTTAGTGTTGCTGTTTCTTGTTGTTTGTGTGTTACAAAGTTTAGTATTTAGACTAAGCTAAAATATTAATGATGCCTTGTCACATGTGGGAAAAACCACACTTCAGTATTTCTGCATTTTCTGAGAAGTTGGATTTTTTTTTGTTTGTTTGTTTTGTGATATGATGCTCCACAAAAACAGACAGGGGCACATTGTTTCAGCTATCAGGAGGAGCCAGACCAAATTGAATATTAATATAACTGTGTTATTCAGCGGAATGTTATTATGCACTGTACATTCATAACCAATGGAAAATTAATTCTTAATTTAGCACTGGCTCAAAATATTCATGCAATGTCACTATAAAGGCAGTGATACACTCATCTTTGAGGGCACCTGTTGGTGTCTGAGGGAACTTATAGAGACGGCTAACCAGAGTAGAAGAGTTCATGATTTCCGCCAGCTTTCTGGGTCAATGTGTATGTGTTAATTTGGGTTGCCGGGCCCCTAATATGCGTACAGGATATCCGGACCCCTCTCACCTTTTAGTCAGTCCAGGTCAGCTTCTAATCGCGTCAAGTCAGCTGAAGTGAACCAGTAGTGATTTAGAGGATCTAGAGGTTTCAGGTCAGAGAGGTCAAGAGGGAAAAAAATGTCTCACAGTCACCCGTTTGACTGACCCCCGCTGTATGACTGTCTTTACATGTGTTTAATTTCCAAATGTCCCACTCCCTGCTTTGTTGTGTTTTTCCTCTTTCACTCATTCTCTCTTCATCTTGTCATCTGTCTTATCTTGCTCTTCCTCTACAGGTTTTGGGGCCCATACCCCTCCAGAGTCCCTCGGCAGACGGCTCCAATAGGAAGTGTCTCTCCCCAAATGGCGAGGAGAAACTGCGTCGTTCACTGAGTTTACGGAAGACGCCAGAACAGAAAGAGAAACAACTTTTAAGAGAACAAGCACAACAACAAGACAACTGTCACGTTCAGTAGATCGACGTACACACACACACATTCTTGCACTTGTGATTTATTTGTAGAAATATACACATGCACACTCATAAATGCACAAAAGATTAACACTCCACTTTTTTGTTTTTTAAAAACACTCACATTGAACTTTAAAGACATTAATTTTAAAATTTAACATCCACCCTTAAAGCATTTAACACTTAAGATGCACATTTTTCTTACTTTCTTTTTGGGGGTGGCGGGCTGTGTGTGTGTTACACTTTCTTCCAGGACTGCAGAACTTACTCATTCATTATGCTCTGTTTTAAGTGATTTTTAATGAAACTGTCTGCATCTTTAAAATGTCAGATAAATATTTTTCCTGAGTGTTTTTAGAATTAATGAAACCACCTTTGTTTTATGATCTCTTCATTTTGTAAGTATCTTTGTGTATTTACCACCATTTTCTTTTGTACTTTTCTGATGTTCTTGGTGTATGTGAGAAATGTCTTGAACTTTGTACATAGCAGATGATATATATGGCAAGAACAGCTATGCTTCATCCATCTATTAGTCCTGTAACTTATCACCTGATTGCTAATGGCAGCTAAGATTGTGTAGATTTTCTGCTCTGACTTTCATATTTTCTAGATATTGTTATAGTCAAGAAAACAGCTGATTTTTTTGTTTTTGTTTAGACTTTTGTCTTTCTTACTGATCTTTGCAACAAATGCTGAAACTAGGTCTGCTTTTTATCAGCTTCTGGATTTTATTTAGGTATAATTCAATGTTATTGACAATGCCAAATAGTTTAAAATTGCCCTTTTTTACTAAATGATTTCTAACTGCTTCATAACTTGTGTGGTGTCGTTGTCACATAGAGATGTGTGTTTTGTCTTTGACACTGTTGTTGGATGAAAAGTTATGTGAGAGTATTCACAGATGAGTATGTGTGCAGTTGTTATAGAGGTACACAGTACACTCTTCCACCACAGGGTGGAGAACCTAACAGAGCCATATGGAGAAAAGATGTTGGATATGAGTGTGCAGGGCTGAGTGTGACTGTCTGATACACCTCAGGAGAAATAAAATATCTAATGAGATTATTTTATGGTTCCTCCAGCCTTTGGAGAAACTAGAAAATAATTGTAAACTGAAAAGTGAAAAGCATAAATTCAGCTCAAGCAGCTGTGTTTGTGATGCATGAAACAAATGTTTAGTTTTGGTCAGAAGGTTTTTGGTTATTTTTCTGAATGCCAACTAGACTTAAAAATGTATTTTATCTTGCATACACAAACCTGTTTGCTCCACAGATAATAATAATGATAAGGGAGGATGTTCGTTTGACATTTTATTCATGCAGCATGAGACTAAGTGGTCCCACATTTCTGTTAGTTGAAGATGAAGTGAAAAAGTAATGTACATTTTTGAAAGGATTCACTTATACAAAATAGCTTCTCCTTTGGATGCCATGTAATTTAATGTCCATACTGTATGTTGCACTGTCCCCTTACAGTCAGAAGTGTTGAGCTGTAAACTGACAAATGTATTGTTTAGTTAATTGCAAACTGATTATGATCAGATTTTAATTTTTTAGATTTAACATATTTACACATATAGATTTTTAGACTAAAAATATATTTTGCTGGTTCACCTTTTACTTTACTCCATGCCTGTGCTATAGGACATCAGGCCACAATGAACTCTTTCCAATTCACCTTACATCACAAAATCACCAGAAGGTGGTGTTGGTGAGGAAACACCAGCGGCTCTCAACCTTCTCAGTAATGCAGCTCTTTGTTTAGACACCAAATTTCAAAGCACACCTAATCAGAATTTGCTCATAAAGGACACACGCAAGTATTGTGCAGTTTAACAAGAGATGAACGGACAATAAACTAATTTCCTCATGATGGAGTATGGCAATCATACAGTGATTCTGTTTGATTTCATTAGGTCGTCTGCGGGTATTAAAGTAAAAAGTGGCGGGCTGGTTGAGGACTGCTGCACCACAACTGCTGTCCTTGGATTAAGTCCAACAGTACAACTTTAGAAACACGATTCAGCATGTGAAATTTCATGGCACCTGCTACATTTAAAACACTGCCAAAAAACAACTGAACAGAAAACACAGTAGCACCAATAGCTGAAATCAACACTAAATATAATCTCATTCTTGTCCCTTTTCTAATAGACCCATGTGTTTACTCCTCACTGCACAGAAAGAACAATGTAACCATTTCTAATTCATGACTAAATTTGACAGATTGTGTCACTGAATGACACAATAAGCCGACCAAACTTTTTAACTGAAAGCGGTAAATTACACGTCAGTACCCCACAGTTTACATCATCAAATGTCCTTCCTGCTGACTTGAGTGTGACAATAGAAACACATGGGAACGGTGGCTAGTGTGAAATGTCCAAAAAAAAGGAACTTTGCTTTGTCTCAGTGACATTGATCTTCTCATCTGGTGTATAGATGTTAGTATTAGTGGTATTGATGTGTGCTGACCTTTGACCCCAGGCCTAGTAAAGAGGCATTAAGATAAGCCAGGTATTCCTCAGTTTTTTGTTGGAGCATCACTGAGTTTTTATATTCACCTGCTTTGTTCATTCACTCTCATATCTTCTTTTTTTCTCTCGCTCTGCCAGGCAGTGGGTGAGGGGGCAGCAGGGCATTCTGGGTTATGGGAACAGCAAGGAGACGAAACGGTCACACACCTCAGAGCGGATACAGTCCTGCTCTGATGTCTCTGGCTGGATCTGTTAGCAGAAGCTGCAGTGCCAGAACCAACTCTGGAAGGGGACACGGGAAATGAGGAGTGGATCCACTGAGCTATGTTATCACTGGCACTCAGACTAGAGAGTGTGTGTTTGTGTATGCATGTGTGTGTGTGTCTGTCTTTAAAACTGACAGACTGACTGACCGTCGATCCCCCTGCTGTATGCATGATTTGTCCCATTCTTCATCCAGCAACACTGTGTAAGCAGCAGTTCTCAGGGCCAGAGGAGAGTCACTGACAGGAAGTGTCGACCAGTTTGTGTGAACAGGACGGAGGGAAAGAGACAAAAAGAAGAGTAGAAACTAAATGATGTAATCTGCAATGTTAAAATACAACCAAGAAGTTTTGTTTTACTGGGAGTGGATGGAGCAATGCACCACATGGGGACCACTTTCAAGTCACCCTTTATAAAGGGCTTATAAGTTGGTCTTATAAGGCTTTATTGATGGTTAATAAATAATTTACTAAGACTTTATAGATCAATTATTAACCATTAATAAGAAACCTGGGTTGCCAGGTTGCGAAAAACCCCTTTAGCTGTTTTGTTCATCAGACTTCATTAAACTGTTTGACCAGCTAAAGGCCAAACATTTTTCTTATTAAAACTTTTTTTATTAAAACTGATCTATAAAACCATAGTAAGTTATTTATTAACCATTAATAAAGGCATTAGTTAAAACTCATAAATCTTTTATAAAGGGTACCTTATCAGAAAGTTGCACCAAAACATGTTCTGTATGAAGCTACAAGACATACTGTAAGTTTATCAACGTTTTTTGAATTTCAGTCCAAAGTAGGTTCATAAAATTATTAAGGACCCTACTGATAGATTTACATGTCTTATAGCATTAACTACAGATTGTGTGTACAATATTTTCTATTGCTGCTGATGTCCTGCATTCATTCCTATCATCATTTGACCTGGCACAGGTGTTCCTTTAAAGAAGCACTCAAACAATTTAGTATTGCACTTACGAGAGACAGATACCCTGACATTAAGTCCCCAGTTTGAGTTAAGATCCAAAATTTTCCATAATGCAACTTGTCTTTGTCTTTTGTTAGACGCTTCCTACCTGGTAAACTCTAAATGCAAGCTTTCTGTTAAAAATGTGTGGTCCCCAAACTGAAATAACTCATGTGAAGTCAGTTGAGTCATTTTCTCACAGCCTGAGTAGTACTCCTTGTGACTAGTAAATTGAAAAATGGTGGAGTGCCCCCTTTAAAACATCCCAGTTTATCACATGCAAGTCCAAGAGAATCTAAAAAGAAACACAACAAGCCCCCCACTGGAGTCTTTAAAGGTCTTAAAATCTAGTTGCTTCTGTTCTTTTTGGTTTTGTTAGTTGTGCATGTGATGGATTGGCATGGTTAAAGCTGCACCAACATCTGGCATGTGTGGAAGGTTAAATGAAGCACATGTCCTGTTGGACAGTGGTGGGAAAAGAAGATTGTGTAGTTCAGTTTGTGCTGTCAGGGGTGACTAGCCAACATGTCTGAGTGTCTGAGTCCTCTGTGAGAACAAACAGTAAGGCTTGAAACCAATGGAGGGAGGAAGAGAAGATGAGATAGGATCTCAGATTGAAAAAGAATAGATAAATGGCTGAAGAAGAATTCTTACAAATGCATGTTTTCATAGGGAAATAAAAGAAAAACCTGCCTGATCACCTGACCATGTTGGCTTGACTTCCCACTGAAACTACTGTATGTCTAACTTTCACAGGATTGCCTCCCTGCACCCACCGCCTCCTCTTGGATGGAGATATAATGTTCAATTACACACACAGAGAACAAACTATTACCAGTGTCCCCAGGCTGTTTTTATAGCACCTTTCTAGCAAAGAATCACCTCCACATGCACAGAACTAAAAATAGTAACCATTGGAATAAAATAAACATAAGACTCATGTTGAACAACGATACAGAATGGTTGATACACAGTACCAGTGCTTTCTGTCTGCCCCATGGAGCTGCTTGTGAGCTTTCTGTGAAAAGTTATGGAGACATATACTTTTAAAAAGTGTGGATTTGCAAATATCAGCCAATTCAAAAACCTTAACTGGACCTGGGTAGGGTACATACTTACTGACCAGAGATATGTATGTAAATTTATCCCATTTGTTAGATCGTATAACAACAGAAGAACTCATATGCCAAATAAAGTATGAGTGAAGTAACTACAGTAACTATTCTTTGAATAAATGAGCAAACATAATGGGTACTATGCATTTCAGAAACTGTTGAATCCAATATCTTGATGTGGCAGGATGGACCAGGGATCAGTGAGGTTGATCCACAATCAGTGGGGCTGGAGTTTGATCTCCACAGGGGCCATGCTTCTTACAGGGGCAATCCACCCAAATTACAAAAAAAAATAATTTTTCCACTTCGCTCTAATGGTTTTAACCATGCAGATAGTATTGGTTTTATTTGTGATTTTAAGGTCTTGGCTGCAGAGACTTATTTGTGTTGCTCAAAGCAAAATGACATTTACAAAAACTCAAAGCAACATGTGAGTTTGTCTTTAAGTACAATGTCCTGATTACTGTGGATTATCCACTGACCTCACTGTGAACAGTTTTAGAGAGAATATAGTGTAGTAAATAATCTTGTTTTGTAATCTGAGTAAAGTGACATCTGAAGGTGTCCTGTCCTGGAGTAGGATACTGAGCATGTGATGTGGCCCAGTGGTGCAACATCCCAAGAGCCCACATCAGTGGATGGGTAAGGTACTCTGGCAAGCAGCTCCTTGCTTGTGTTACGTTTGTTGGCTCGCAGGAAAAAGGAAAAGGACCCAAGCGCAGACAGTACCAGCAGACAGGTGCAGTTTAATGAGGTACAGGTAGGCAGGCAGCAATCCAGGTAACAGACAGGTAGGCAGATAATGGTCCAAGCGTCAGGAAACCAAAAGCAGGAGTCAACATAGCAACTGAGACAAACTGACAAAGAACAAAGGAATCACACCAACTAAAAACACAAGTGAGGGAAGGATAATTAGACACAGGTGAACCCAATCAGGGCGGGGCAAACAATCAAAACTGGAGGGAAAAGCAAACAAAGATGGGGAGTAAAACTTCAGGACAGGGGATGAGAGTATTTCAGAATGAAACAGGAAATAACTATACACTAACCCTCAAACCATGACAGCTTTTAGTGGTATAAATGGAGAAAAAGACTTTTGCATGTATTCTAGACTATATGTATGTAGAAGCCTGCATGTGTCTTGAATTTTGACTTATTTCTGACTGACTGCAACAGGCTACTGCTTCTTACTCCCCACAATCCAACCACCATCCTCATCGTTAGATATAAATTTGAAAAACCTGTCAAAAGATCTCTTTTAGACAATTGTTTTAATAAAGCAGTAGTTTAACATTTTTGGAAATGTGCTTGTTTTCTTTCAGAGAGTTAGATGAGAAGATCAATACCACTCTCATGTCTGTATGGTAAATATTAAGTTACAACCAGCAGCTGGTTAGCGTAGCCTAGCATAAGACTGGAAATAGGGGGAAACATCTAGCAAGTTAAACAAAACCCCCCTACCAGCACTTCTAAAGCTCACTAACTTTGTTTATTCCGTACAAAAACAAGTATTAAAGTATAAAAAGGACACTTCTTGGACGGGAGCAGTAAATTCCTTAAGTCTCCGCTATGTTTCCTAGCGACATCGCGCTAATTACTAGAAGTTACTAAAACCATAAAACCTATTTACTGGAGAGACATGAGAGTGGTATCAATCTTCTCATCTAACTCTCCTCAATAAACCAAATAAGCCTATTTCCTAAAATGTTATTGTTATTCCTTTAAGACATATACAGATATGAATAATCATTGAAAAATCATTTGTGTCTCTGTTATGGTTTTTCCACAAAAAAAGTTCAATTACCTTGTTAAAAAACTACTCCTCGTCCCTCATTGAAAAATCCAGATTTCATAAATATGCAAATATTAGTTTAACTGCTGGACACAAGTCATCTCCTACATCACTGAAAAGTATATTCTCAGTGTATGTGTGCTGGAGGTTTCCGGTTTCTATCTAACCTTTGTGTAAATTGCATACTGATCTGTCAAACTAGTTGTGATGTCACAAATCATGCTCTTACATAAAGGTGTCAAACGCAGATTTAAGGTGAGCACAGAGAAATTTTCCTCCTTTAGCAGATGAACAGCCTTCTAGTAGCCAAACTGCACATACATCATTCTGTACAGTGAAGCTCAAACGAGTGAAGTAACAATAAAAACAACACATTTTTGAGTGGATGGGGGGCTTTAAATGATTATATTGCATCTAGGTGTGTCGCGATATACTGGTGTTGATGATAACCATGATTTTTAAAAACAAAATATTAATATCATGTTAATAATACACATATGATAATATTGTATAAATAATGCCATGTCTAATCATTTCCATTTCTTTCTGTTCTCACTTTGTCATAGTAGGTGTTGGTAAAGTAAACACACAATAAATTAAAGATGAATTTGACTGATAGCGTTATTATTTTATTTGTTTAAAATTTTCTATAGATATTGCGATAATATTGTTATGTTATGTTATTGTTATTATTTTGGACACGATAATTGTGTGTGTGTGGTGGAAATTTGATATCATGACAGCCCTAATTGCAACCAGTTTTCCCTTGTAGAACTCATTTTAATTATGCTATAACCAGTCCTGTGGTTTCTACATTACTGCTGGTTCTCTCAACCTTGGCTGGCTAGATGAGCTCTTACAATAGAGAAAGTATCATGGTGAAATGAGCCACTGTACTGTATCTGTCTGACTGTGTGCTGTTGATTCTGGTCTGTACTTCCTGCTTTGATAACTTTACTTCACGCATCATAACCCTTGCTGCCGCTGGCCAGTCACACTCATCAGACCACTCTATCATCCAGGAAGTTGAAACACTAATAATTACTCAGTGGTTCACCGGCTGTGAACTGTGTGAGAAAAGATACTGATTAATGTGCTTCCAAATATTTAATAAAGCAGAGTTATGTCTGGCAGTGGTGAGAATGAGGTGGTCATTACAGGTCTGGGAGAAACTTTAAAAGCCCTGAAAACTTGATTAAATGTTACGAAAAAAATCTCTATAATTTTAAATACCCATGACTAAAAAAGGAACATGCAGTTAAAGTTTTAAAAAAACATCTTTCGTTATTCGTTACTTTTTCCCAGTGAGCCTCGTCAACTTCAAACCAGTGATAAGAGCATAGAGGGAAAAAGAGAAATACAGAAATCTTTTATGTGAAAGATGTTCTAACTTTGGCAGAGATTTGTATGTTCATGTTGGACCTCATCACTCACAGCAAGTGAGAAAATAAGTGTTCAGGGCCTCTCTCTTGTGTGGTAATAAGCACATAAATGTCATACTGATTAGCTGCTCACCCAAAACACAGCTGCAAGAGGTCTCTTCATTCTTTATCTACTGTAATCATCAGCCCTAAACCCTAAATCAGGGGTTTTCAAAACCCTGATTTAGGGTTGAAAACACAATTGTGATCACACTGTGATCTTTGGCATGCACTTGCTGGAGGAGCCTTAGTACAGTGATTAAGATGGTACCATGTAGGTGAGCCCTTTACTTGGACCGCTGTTCATCTCGTAGGGTCCCTCCCTTCTGGGCCTGTTCGTCCTCACTCATTCTTCTTGGATTTTTCCTGTAACAAGATTTCTTGATGTATGTTAGCAATCTGTTTTACAAACACCTTTATATCTTTTTCCAAAATATCTAAAGTGGGACCTTTTTGCAAATGTATGTATGGGGGACTGGCATGGGTCGACCCGTAAGCATGCAGTTTAGGTGACCATAACCCCATGTTTGTTATCTTCTTGATTACCTCCCCCCCTTGCGCAATGTTGAAAACCTTGCACCTCAGGATGACAATAGATAACAGATCAGTACACACAACCCGTTATGATAGAGGATGCTTTTTCATACATCAAATGTGCTGCTGCTAGAGCTTGATAGCAAGGTGGCGAGCCTTGTTCTGCAGGCAATAGGGCAGTGGATTAATACTCTACTGGCTTTATGACATTGTTGTTGTGTGTCTGAACAAACAAGTAAATCATAAACGCGTTGGATAACAGTACTGCTGACTTTATTTGGTAACACATGCAAATCTTCTTTTAATACTTTATTGAACACATGGAGGGCGTGCGTAAACCTTGAGTGTATTAATTACCTTGGTAAATGCAAACAAGTGTTTGGACTTAGTGGCACACTGTAAAAGTGGAGCAAAGATCAATGACTGTGTAATATTTAGAAGTTGGAGGAACATTTGTCAGCAGTGTGTGTGGATTAGAAACCTCTGCTTCATAGTCTTCTATCACTTCATAAAAGGCTCTGAGGTTATACCACTGAACCTAAATGTTTAGACTCATAGTCAGGGTTTGCTTTTAGGCTAATGTGTGGATGAGCATTTTTTATTGTTCTTTCAAATATTTATATTCAGATAAAGTTAATGCAGCTCCTTCTTTTAATCAGTGAACAATGGTGTCAATCTGGTCCTCAGCTAAAATACAGGCATTTGTTAGTGCCTACAACTTCTCGTTTTAGGAGATAAAGTATTAAACAACTTTAGTTATTTTGCAGATTCAGAGTATTGATACTAGATATAGTCCAGAAATCAAGGTTACAGATAAACTCATATTGATTCATCAGCTGCAACATTAAAACGAAGGACACATTAATGCCTCAATAATTATAAATAATATGACATTCTGTCTTTCTGAAATGGGCTATTCTACATAATATGTACTTTTACTTAAGTAGTCCCTCTTCTGTCTGTATCACTAGTGTTTCACAACCATGTATAATTATCATCAAAGTTAATCAATGGGATCAATGTAGCTGGATGTGAAGGCTGATATTAAAGTTAGACAGAATGGTCGCATTGTAACTTGATCTGGGCAGCTGTTATGTGTCGGGTGTCAGAAGTGTTCAGGATATACAATACAGATTTGACATAGCCACGACTTCACAACTGAAGTCTATAACAATAGCTGTATCTGTAACAGCTCGCAAACAGACTGTCATCCCCTGTATTACAGGAGGCCGTGTAGAAGAATAGAAAACCATCAGGCAGTAATGAGAGCCCTGTTTCTGAACCAAGATGCCCATGATGAAACCATTTGTCTCCGAAAAGGCAGATCACTGTCTGGTGCAAATGTGAGAGCAGCCTTCAAGTCTCTGACTGCAGATGCCATGTTTGAAGTTCATTGAAGAGAGTTCAGAGTAGCAACATAAACGAAAAAGTCCATTTCAGTGAATCTTTGAATCCAAAGCCGGCAGAGGGAGCACATCTCTACTGTCTGGTGAAAGGAGACAACCATTTTTTCAACTTTCCCAGTTAGGTGACACAAGATTGACAGCGTGGTGAGCAATGCTCTATGACCTCTTTCAGTCAAAACATTTCAGGAGGAGAATGGAGTTTACAGGCCTTCTCAGAAGCAACATGCCTACATCAGGTCAACAAGGCCAAAAAGTCTTTCTTTTACCTCCAAGGCTTATTTTGTAGTAACAATACTATCAGATAGTTAATGTTAATGCACAAATACATCACTGTGTAATATTTATGAGTCATGAGGTTATGAGGCCAAATTAGAATTAACACCAACCAAATTTAGAATTGCAAGATCTTATAGATCTTGAACAAGGTGCCATTCAAGTGTGGCAAAACTTTATGTAGAGGAACTAACATTACAAAGTCAACATTGCTTTATGCAGAGCCCCTAATATACTCTAAGGGAAGCAACAATTGCAGTTTAGAAAAGTTGTACATGTAAATGAAGTGTGAAATTGCTCTGATACATGCAGAACTACACTCAGTTTCAGAAATGGAATGTAAACAATCCAAAAAAAAAAACACTTTTGCGCTCCCGTTTTCCTCTTATTTTCTTTTATCTCCTTTATTGACCTATATATTTCTATCTCTTCCCTTGTTCTAATCTTAACCTCCCAACTTTATCTCACTTATCCTGCACAATACCCCTGCAAAATAGTTTAAGAAACTTTATCCCCAAAGCCAGGTAAACAATGTTATTCCCATCCTTGTCCATGTCTTTACCTGCTCTGGTCTTATTTTTTCTATACATGCTATCATATAGTTTAATATTATAGTTAATAATTAATCACCCGTTCCTAAAGACTGCACTGTATTTTTTGGAAGTTCACATCAATTGGTACATGGCAAATTACTTGTTTGTAATTTTACACTTGCAACATTCAATGCTTTATTCCTTGTCTAGTGAGTTTCCTCATGTATAATAATAGATAAGCTTTTTCATCCGCACGTACAGACCTCCTGAGCTCCTGAGAGCGGTAACCACGAATGTTTAGCTTATTATCCAGCGAACGTACTCCATTTATGAATGCTCCGTTCAAAGTAACAGTTATGAACATATCAAACTCAAAGTACCAGTTGTGAGTTAAAGTACAGTCTTGCTTGTTTCTAGGCCACTCTGGCCTAAGGCCTTATCACACAGCCTCTATTACTTTTTACTCTATGTCTTTTACCTCCGGGTTTAAGGCTAATGCAGTATACTTTACTAAAACAGGACCTCTTGTCCCTGCACGTTTTGACCTATCACACCTGCAGACCTGTCTATACTAAATTTGGACACAAAACGTAGACATCGGTAGCCACGATAGGCTTTAATTTATTAGACTCTGATTACCCTGACTCCTTTTTATAGCCAGAAGTGTTTTTTTATTTGGAGAGGGTTTTTTTAATGCTACTTCTTACCAGTTTGTGGAACAGAAATCCAGAGCAATATCTACACACAGATTTTTACTAATAATAAGCAAAGTGCTTACCTTGTTAGTGGCCACTCTGTGTGTGAAGAAAAGCTCTGAAGGCCCGTCCGCAACTGTGGTACTGTGGTAGCTTGCTCTTGTCCAATCTGAGTTCGCAACCCCAGTTTTGTGGTTGAAATCAAAGGGTTGGAGGCAACGTCATGAGTCACGAGTTTTTAAAAGACCTTTATTAAAACCAATGAATCAGTTTACAAAGCGACTGAATTTACACAAGCATACAACTAGTATTTATATATTCCTCACGGAGGGTGGTAAACCCCATGCACCAGTTACAGCAAATCCTGATTGTACACCTCTTGACTTCTTATCTATTGGATGGCACAGCGTGGCCTGATTTACTCTATTTGTTATATTCAAATTAAAAGCACAAGCACTGATTGTGTTTAAGTCTAGACTTTGGAATAGCACCTCTGAAGTTTGTTTGTCTTCATCAAACAAGAGTCTGCGGCACAATGCTCTGGGTCGAGGTGTAAGGTCATCAACATGCTGCATCACACAAAAAATCAATAATGTTATACCACATGAATACATGCAGAGTTATAATGATGTTTCATGAACATGAAACATAAGTATTAACTATTATCTTATGAGTTTCCACCACAAGAACACCTGCATGCACCTGTCCCTTTCACCTTACGCAGTATCTCTGCCTCTTGTATTTCTGAGCATCTCAGAGCAACTGAAATTCTTGTTGTTGTTTTTACCTTCAGTGGTTTAACTACTCACTTTGCTGCAATGATGTAGAAGTGTACTCCAGGGTGTGTCAGTACACCATGACATCACTGTTAGGTGTGGTTACAGGTGTAACAGAGTACACTTATGACCACTGGATGGGGTCAGAGTTAGAATTGAAACTTTTAACCAGACAGGGTAGAGAAACCCTGCTTTTTAGCCCAGTAAAGTTTTGCAAATGTTAGCATTAAATTCAATTATCATTTACACACCAAGTAACTAATGAGGTTGAACTTTTTGTAATGGAGATGGAAGAGCTTAGGATCTATCTTCTTTTGTTGTTTGGGAATTTCTGTGAGGACAGCAGCAATAACTGTACAAAAATGACTTATCATATGACGCATATTCTTCTAGTTACACAGAACCAACAGCAAAGGTTGCGCACTTTGAATAACACAGCAAACAGAGAAAGAATTAAAATCTGTTATATTTTCAAGTCATATATTGTATAAAACTCCTTGTTACATTGTGTTTAGACAAGCTCTACAGACATTATTAATACAATGTGTTCTCCCAGACTCACAGTGTTGAAACACTACAAGTACAAACATACAGTTTAGGAAAAAAAAACGTCGTCATAAAAAGTATTAACATATCTAGCACATTAACAGAAAATAAAAGTCTTAGTTTCATTTTAGCACAGCTAAATAAGATGATTGCGTAACAATGTCATGCTAACAAACTGAATAGCAAAGACAGAAGGCAAAGGCAGACCAACCAGCAACTACACAGTGTAATACTGTTTCCATTCAGTGTTAGTACTGAACCATAGAGACTGCTATAGTAAAAGTCAAAACATCTACAGTATATTCCATCTTTCTATCAGCACAATTAGGATGTCCAGTGGGCTTCTTAAAGACTCGTTAGGACGTCTGATAGAATTAAAATAATCCTTTCTCGCAGATACAAGTCAGTTAGGACTGAAAAAAGCTCAAATAATAGTAACCAAATCCTTATAGCAAGGTTTATGATTCATTAGGTTTTTTACCTGCTGTTCTCAGCATATCATTGATACCATATAAAACTACAAGCTGCACCACAGACTTATTTCTTCTTTTCTTTGTCATTACATTCACTAGATTCATTCAAAACCCTCTCAGTAAATTCTCAACATGAATCATTTTGTTAAGTTGTTAAATTGGTTTCACACTCCTCATGTATGTGGTTAATAATCTGAGGGTAAAATTCTCTTGCTTGGATTGTTAAAGTGAAAAGTTTGTGTGTTAAACCGTGTAGTTGTCGTTAATGCCACATAGCAACAAAATTGAAGCCTTCTGATTGGATGGACTGGTTAGCTGTGGAAGCTACAGTATAGCATGTTGTTACGTTCAAAGGCTGTTAAATCAAAGTGCATTTTCAATGGCAGGCGTACACACATGGAAGAAAACCCTCATTGTGTGTGTGTGTGTGTGTGTGTGTGTGTGTGTGTGTGTGTGTGTGTGTGTGTGAAGCTGGGCATTAAAACAGAATTTATTCTTGAACTGTAGCATTGAAACTTTCATGACCTGTCAGTGTGCAAATCCGTGAATCCACCTATCAAACCATAATATCTCAACAATGTAAACACAAATGATTCAATTTCTCCAAGTTTCTCACACTCTTATCCTTCAGTTCATAAATGTCCACAGTAAATTGATTAAATTAGATACAATGTTCTCCAGGACACCAGCGGTATGACAGCTGACAATGACAGACAGAGATCAGATACATTTCCTTGTAATTGACATTTCTTGCAATTATTTGCATATTTGGTAGCACTACTCAAAAATAGTTTACTGTGAGCTATAGCAGCTTTGGGTCGGTCAGCAGAGAGTAGAAACTGAAACGTTTGCTGGAATAACCTCTGACACGCAAAATGTGTCAGAGGCCAATCTGATTCTCCGATACATTATGTGTCAGAGTATAAATGAACATTTCAGCTCAAAGGGTCACTGCATCATTCATATGTGACTGCTACAATTTCCCAGAACATTTTCTGCTTCCAGACACTAAAACAGATAAGAGCCTGCAACAGTCTACTTACTTTATCCACTGAGCCATACAAATTATATTAATATAAAAACACTATTGAATGAATATGGCCACATGTGGATCCAGCCCAGCAGAACATCATGAGTGTGAACAACTGATTTTGTTTTGTTGGACTGGATACAGACCAACCGCTTTGGGCTTATAAAACACCTCATTTTCCTCAGTTGAAGTAAATAATTGTCACTGATAACACAAAAATAAGTATGAACTCTTGTTAAATCAGTTGTCCACCTCCCAGTTTGTTGTGCTCGGCCTTGGTTTGGCAAAGTAAAGAGTTTAAGGCACAGCAATTGTTTGACAAATTGCCGCATAGAGCCACTCAGTGCTCTAATTCCTTTTAAAAACTACATCCAGAATCAGAAAGACACACTTTGACCACTTTGAACCACATCCATCTTCTTCCTCTTCTTTAAAACTAAGAAGAGTTATATCATCTATTGATGCCTTCCATAAAAAAAACAAAATGTTGAGGTGACAACATTATAAAGACATCAAAAGTAGGAGTAAAGACTCACTACACTCCAAACAACAAGACTGTAGGACTGCTGGAAACTACAGTGATCAAACAGAGTAAATTCTTAGCTCTGATAAGAAGCTACACATCCTCCAGTTTAAAGGTAAGATAGAGACATCACTCTTTGGTTACTCAAAACCATGTTTGAATGATGGGAAGGAAGTTATACTTTGAAATGGCTTATACTTGTTGTTGATAACGACAGTAACTATTTAAACTGAATGTGTAAATTAAACATTTAACTACAGTACATGTTGTACCAGGTTTGGAGGAAAAATATGCCAAAAATAAATGAAAGCAATTTCAGTGGTCTGTGGTAGTGATTATAATTGTTAGAAACCCATCTGTAATAAGCAATAGATAATAAATTCAGTATCCTACCCTGTAACCTCTTTTACCTAAGCTACTATTCCACAATATATTCAGTTGATTCAGCCGATTACAATAGTGGAAATTATATACAGAAAGACTTTAAACTGCATATGCTTTTAAGTCTTATATTTTAGTTTTTGTGAAGGACTGACATTTTTCAGAGCTGCAAATATTTCAACATTAGAGTTATCAACTTTTCCCAGGTGGGAAATCTGACAAATTAGCCACTAATGTGAGCTCAATCTAGAAATTCTCTGTACTCAGTTTGTAGCTTGATCAACATCACAGTCCTCCATTTGTGTAGTTCAATAGAGCACACTGCTCCATCTCATCTGTAGTTCAAACAATATCAAATCCCACCATCTCACAATCTCAACATCTTTACATTCTGCAGTCATTTAGCACAAAATCTACCTCTCCCCATCACGAGTCCACCATCTTTGTAGTTCAGACATGATCTTCTGTAACATTTACAATTCTCATATCATCACATCCCACCATATATGTAACATCTCTTACATGTTTCAGTTAACATCCTTCTGGGATTGTCAGTGTTGTTCTGAATGCAGATGGCAAACAGCAGCGTCCTTCTTAAAAACATGGCCGAGGGGTAAAGCCACACACCATATAACTGCACCGCCCATGGTTTGATCCAGCCGGGGACCTTTGTTGCATGTAATACCTCTCTCTCTCTCTCTCTCTCTCTCTCTCTCTCTCTCTCTCTCTCTTCCCTATGTTTCCTGACTGCCTGTATAACATCAACTGACTAAACTGACAACTCAATAAAGAAAGAAAATGGCAACAAACAAAAACAAAATTATTCGTAAGTTGTAAAGCTGCGTTGTAAAAATTTATCCTAAATTGTTAGAATGTAAAATATTGAAGTGTTGCAAACACAGACAGGCATCATGGATATTCTTCTGACTTTTAGATATTAGGTTACCAAAAACTGCACTTTTATGTGTTTTTTTCTCTAAATGTCTTTTGTCCTTTAGCAAGGGTTAGCTGTTGATTTCAACAAGATAAACTTATGTTCTGTTCACTGGCGGGATGAAGTGAGAAAACTGACCCACTGTCAAAAAATCCACTGGAGTGTTCATGAACAAGGCTTACATCCCTGTAGAGGGGTGAAGATGTCACTGTTGGGGTCACAAAGCACCACTTTATCATTGTTACTTGATTTTTGAATAAAAACAGTTCATTTGGTCGAGCAACTCTGCTCTCAGCACTGATGCCACCAAGGATGACACATGGAAAAACCATGGAAAGATCTCGAAAGGTGTTGACCGTCCTCTTTCTACTTGAGGTGTTCAATGACTGAGCTATCTCCTCTCTCTGGGTCTAATCCGTTCATGAACAAACCACCGTTTTTTGCCAGAGGTGTCATCAGGCCCTCCAGCTCGGCCTGCTTCTCGTTCCTGTCCCGTTCATCGTTGAAATTGACTGACACGGTCCTCCTGGGCAGAGTGAGCTCAGGGCCAGGGCTAAATCCCAGCTCTGACGACAGTTTGCGTTTAATTGACGTGGCACGCTGGAACTTATCGTAGATCTCAACGCTAACACGGCGACGTGTTTCTTTGAACTCTGCTGAGACGTTAGCCGTCCACTCTGCAGCATGAGCTCTGATCTCTCCTACCTGCAAGCAGAGAGAGAGAGAGAGAGAAGTTAGAAGATAGAACGGAGGGATTCACATGGATGGCAGGTTTGATTCTTGAAACTGTTGTGTGAACTGTTCAGCAAACAATGCCTGTTTTCATGACAGTGTCAGTTAAATGGCTAAAATATAAAATGAAAATGAAATAAAATAGAGAGAAATAAAGAAAAGGAAAAATAGAGTAGAAGAGAACACGTGGAACGGCATTTAGAAATAACCTTTAAAGGACCTTTTTGGTGGTTTTGTATGAGGAAGGCTATTAACAGTGGTCTGCAGTACTGTGCATTACTGTAGCACATTTCCAGGCACCTTCTGGACAGCAGTTTCCATTCAGTTCAGCACAATATAAAAATCAACATGCGGAGGAGCTTTGTTATAATGTTCCAACTTTACTTTATTTGACAAAGGTTCTGTAAATTATCTCCATGTGTTATTGCAATTAAATTCAAACTGTCACTGCTCTGACAACTTTGCTTGTTGGTGCATTCAAGGATACTCGAACATCCAAGACTTGCCAGTCGATCACCAAATCACATTATCCCTTTTGTCCATGTTTGACTGTTTTTATTTTTTGTCTATATGATTTTTTTCCACAAGTTGATAAATGTAATGGCAACAGTACAGTCCTTTAATGATCTAAAGAGTCTGCATTCATAGCACACTGTGTGTGTGTTTTGTGTTCAGCCTTTAAAAGAGAAAACAGAGCGAGAGAGAAAGAGTGAAACGGAGAGTGACGATTACACTGACCAGGAAGTCAACTCAATTACAATAAAACAATGTATCTGCAACTACGTAGGATGTCACAGAGTATTAATCAGCCATGTAAAATGTGACACACACATACACAAACACACAGCTGAGTACACCTTAAATAACTAAATAGCAATAATATGTATATTTCTGGTGGAACAGAGCATGATGTTACAGCAGAGACATTATGTTGCAGAGAGCATGCTGCTGCATTTTTTCATCTGACTTCTAAAGCTGAATTTTGAGCTAAATTTATGAAAAAAAAATCAGTTTTGGGAAACACAGCCATTGCATTACTATCTGTACATCTCAATTTAAATTAATTAAACACCTCACTGTCTGTCTGTCTTCAGATAACCACAGAATCCGATATGAATAGAGGTTTTCTCTGCTACACCACATAGATTTTTACTCTGTATACCCACTGTGACACGAGGCCATGAAATGCTGCAATACAAATGGAGCAAAACACTGTTTAGCACTTTGCCGGAAGGGACGAGTCTGTGTATCAGACATCAGGTCTATGAGGTCTTTCATTACAAAAATGTTTTTGCCTTTGACAGTAAAAAAACAGTACAAGTAACATTAGAGCTAAGTGAGAGCAAACTCTGTGTTCTGTAGTTTTTCTACAAATGTTACGAACGCAGTATCATGACACCTAACGACAGACAGGCCAATTACTCCTAATGAATATAGCCAAGTCTTTCAGTGTTGCTTCTGTTCTTATTCACAAATTCTATACTGTAAGTAAATCCACTTCAAAATAAGGGCAGTTTGATAAAACACTGACAGAGACAGAAAAGACAAGAAAAGGCAGACTGACACACAAAAGGAAGAAGTGAAGTAGGGGTTTGCAGAGCCCTGAGCCAAAACACTAATATGCTTATTTTGTCTTAATATCTCATCAAAGGGGTACTGGAGCTGCCTTAGAGCCATTCTGGTATCACTCACTTCAGGGCTGAAGAGACCCCTGTGCGCACACCTCAAATACAGTCTCTAGGTCTGACTATATCACAGTTCCTGATGATAATAACACACACACACATTTACAGGTCAGTAAGATTATGGCATATCTCAGCAGGACTTCAGAATGACAACCCATGGGGAGCATCAGTGAACACACACACACACACACACACACACACACACACACACACACACACACAATTGATCATGCATCGACACCTAACAGTTGCAAACCGGTATCATTCAACTAATTATGTTTAACTAATGGGTACACCATGTCATGTCATCATGTCATCATGTTCTTGTCAAAGATACAAGAGTGAAACTCTTATATGAGAATTATGTTTGTTAGTTAAGAACTGGCTAAAATGTATAACCAAATCTTTATTCACACTCACCTCTCACTAAAACCCCATTGAAATCTAATTACAACAAAGGTGTCGACTCTACCATTCTGGATGGGAACTGCCAGGTTTTTCAATTGAGGGCCCCTGTGAAAACTCCCAGGAAACAACTGAATTTATTTGCATAACCTGTGTTGTATTTAGAGCACAGACAGCTCTAGATAAATTTTGAGATAAGGACATCATCACACATTGTCCAAATGATCTCTTTCTTTCTCTCTGGAGATGTTCAGTATTGGCCTATGACTGTGTTTATGTGTTTGGATGGCAGACAGTGGATTGGATTAGAAAACAGTCTTATCATTGAAATGAAGTTAAGCAGAGGGCAAAAGTTGAGGCAGGGACGTGGCACTGTAACCGAGTAGCACAAATAAGCTGTGTTGCTGAAAGAGAGATGGAAGGACAGAGAGATAAAGAAGGCGGAAACATATACATCAACAGATAAATAGGTATGTAGAGAGAAAAAGAAAGAATGACGACACCAACAGTCTCATACCTCTTCTTTCGTCCTCTTGGAGATGACTCTGAGCCAGTCCCCTATCATGCTGAGGATGGCAGCAAAGTAGGCTAGTCCCACCAGAATCCAGAACCATACAACTGGTTTATAGTAATCTAAGTACTCTATTTCTGAACCACCTAGACAAGGAGACAGAGGCAGACAGAGACAATGGCTGTGTTATATTCAGTAGAATCCAAAACAGTCCACCCGATGAGATATACAGTCATGATGCAGAGATACAGAAAGGTTTGAAGTGTCTGTCTGTGTTGATATTCGATATTCACTGCCTGTGTGTTTGTACCTGCCACAAAGTCTCCAAATCCTATGGTAGTCAGGGTGATGACCACAAAGTAAAGGGACTCCAGCGCAGACCAACCCTCGATGTGTTTAAAGATTGCTGCTGGGAGCGCCACAAACAGCAGGCAGCCGAACAACACAAACAGCAGGGTGGAGATAATGCGGATCTTTGTCTGACTGATGTCCCAGTGCTGCAGGAGAGCGAGCGAGAGAGAGAAGCAGAGGAAATTAGCGATATGATAGTGGATTTTAACTGTGCGACAGGTACATTTACAACTTCTAGAGATCTGATCTGTTTGGTCTGTTGGTGATCACTGCGAACGTACATAAAGCTGTGGCCCTAAGTGTTCATGGTTTGTTGAAGTTCTTTGGTACAAAAGCTGAGGAAAGCTGTAATGTAAACCGCAAATTATTTGCCTCTTCACTGGAGCTATTGGAGTGATGGCAAGCAGGTGGTTGAAAGAGAGAATCCAGAGCCAATGTAGATATTTTTATGCTAAAATATGTACATTTGTCACCTTGTCCAGCAGCGAGAAGTAAGTGAAATTATGTTCAAACCATAGCAAGATGAACGTTGTGCGGCAGTCAATATGAAAGGAAAGGCCATCTGGGCCTATATACAGGGTATGGGCTTATACTGTTTTTGATGCATAATAAGACAAAGAGTCTACAGTCATGCTAGCGGCTCTGGGAGGATGTACTTATTTAGCACAGTGCTAAAATGCTAACATCAGAATGCTACCATGCACACAGTGACAATGCTATCAATGTAAAAAAAACAGACGCACATTTTTCTTGAGTCTAAACAAGATACTGTATTGTAGATATCTGTTTCACAAGGACTCGCAACACTGCTTATTACATTTACAAAGAATAGACAACATTTCAGCCCAAACTGGCTCTTCATCAGGTACAGAGGCATCTGTTGTGAGCTGTTGTGAGACATAAAGTAGAGAGACAATGCTAACATACTAATGTTAAGCAGGTGTAATGTTTACCATGTTCACCATCCTTGTTTAGCATGTTAGCATGCTAAAATTTGCTAATCAGCACTAAACAAAGTACAGCTGAGAATGATGGGAATGTCATGAGTTTTACAAGTATTGGACAAAATGAAATTTTGTCCAAACTTATTACAATTCATTCCAAGTTGGACATTAAGGTGTGTAACAAATTTCATGGCAATCCATCCAATATTTGTTGAGACATTTCACTCAAAACCAAATGTCAAATCAATTCATCCTCTGGGAACCATGAATGTTTGTACAACATTTCTTGGCAATCCATCCAATAGTTATTGAGATATTTCAGTCTGGACCAGACACATAACAGATACGGCACATTGTTGAAAAGAAAACTGCTTTTGAAGTGAAATGGTAAAACAGCCAGACGCTGTCAGCAGTAATAGCATTATTCCATCAATTGGTCCCTTGGGTGCAGTAGAAAAGAAAAGACATTCACAGTATTCACTGAGGGTAATGCTGCAGTGTCGTACAATCTGGGCACAGAGCAATGAGGCTTTGACAAACACACACACAAACACACGCTTACACAATGAACTTTTGTCCTCTGTCCTCAGCCTCACTCATGATATTCATTACTGAGTCCCTCGGGTGCCCTGAGAGCAGCAGAAGGAGCAAATCATTTTAAGTTACACACTCTGTAGTCAGATTCCTGCTCTAGTCTAGAAAGCAAATTATTCACAACAGCAACTCCAACTTTAAAAACTTTTCAGCCTGACCCATCTCATCTTAGAAACACTGTCTTTAACTGAAAATTCAGATAACATGACAAATAAATGAATCAACATGAAAATGTACTATTCAACAACAACAACTACAAGGAGACCTACTTCTCATTCACATAGTTTTAGCATTTTAATGAGTTTGGACCAGAGAATAAGAGACTTTATATACTCAGTTTGAGCTCTGGAGTCAGCTGCTTAAAGACCGACCTACTGTACTTGCTTTTAATTAAAAGTGGCAATCATTAGCAAGTTTACGGCTTAAATTTTCCACTTTTGCACAGGAATCCTCTCACTATGTCACTCAGCTGGAGAATTATTCATCCACATGTAAATTAAATTCAAAGATTTTGTTTGCACTTCATCTAAAGTACCATTTACACACACATAGCACACCTACATACTATGAGCTCTAGGCTGCACATTTTGTGGCCAACTGTTTTTGTTCATGGCTTCTAAACCAGCTCAGCCTGCAGAGAATCGGATTCTTAACAGTTTAAAAGGCCACGAATACAAAAGATCAATAACACAAAGGGTTAAAAACCAAGCTGACCTTGTTACTGAAAATTCATCATCAGGGATTAATTCCCACTGGGGAAACTCATGTTAAAAGAAACAGTAAAAGTGTGAAACCACGGCACTGCAAGGTCCTTTTAATAAAAGAATTCAAAGAAGGAGGAGGATACATCTCTGAGGGATGGAGTCTACCCAAATTCTTTATGGTAATGTAGTTTTGCATCAATGTGACAAAACACTTTCAACTCTATTGATTGTACAGAAAATGAACTATATCACAGAATATATCAGTATTATGTCATCAGATTATTATGTACTATGATATAGGGTTTAACCATCTCACTTACTCTTACCACATGCTTTGCCTAAATCAGTGAGTAGCATGCTAGTTAAATCAGATGTCGGCCTTTGTAAATATGATCTAAAAGAGCTGGTGTGGGTGAGGACATTGTTGAGAGTGCTGTGAGTAAACTCTCCTGTGAAATACAGTATCTGTGTGTCTGTCCATGCTATGTGTTTGTGTATGTCACTCCAGACTCACCATGAACATTTTCTCCACTCTGGCGATGCCCTTGCCGAATATGGTGCCGAGCTGATCTCCTACACCAGCCAAAAGGAAGCCGAAGAGAGGTATCCCTAGCAACGCATAGACAATGCAGAAAATCCTTCCACCTTCTGTGTGAGGAGAGATGTTCCCAAAACCTGCAGAGAGGACAGAAAGAAAAAGAGACTGAGAAATATGTCACCAGTTCATGCTTCCCACAACAGTGCACTCATGTAAACACTCATCGTAATAAGTGAAACTACCTAAGCCATGTGATCAGATGATCAGATATAACAAAGCAACAGGTGAGATGAATTACTATTTATTCATGTGTTACAGTGCTCCTACAAGATGGTGTGAGTAAGTGACTGTCTACAAAACAAAAGAAGCAAAAGGAAACAAGAAGGGTAATAAGAGGAGTATGAGAGAGAGTGAGCGCATGGAGACATAACATCCACTGAACACACACATGCATGCACGGTAAATGTATGGCCATGGAGACGGCACTGAATGCTAGTTTGATTATATCCGGGAAGCGGATATAGAGTCAGTGACCCCTCCACTTCTCACAGCAGTAAGTCATTTTACATAACTGACCGTAACAGCAGGAGTGTGCACAGAAAGGCATACATAACACATTCACTTACTTGAAAGGACATTTAAATGATTAGAAGTCATACTGTGATACATACTAAGGAGTGTGACACATCAGACAAATACACATTCACACCACAAAAAATCTGATGTCTGAACCACTGGTCTAAATAAACACAGAGGTGCTATATGTCCCTCGTGTGTGTGTGTGTGTCCTACCAATGGTTGTGATGACAGTCCCAGCAAAGAAGAAGGCAGAGCTCAGGTCCCACAGGCTGCTGTGGTTGGTCATTGTCCCTGCCGGGTTTACTCCTGAACGGATCGCAGACACAACTTGCTGTAGGGGGAGAGAGAGAGAGAGAGAGAGAGATTTGTGTTCAAATTAGTGTTTCAGATCTACAGTCATCAAAGAGTTACCATTAGACACTCAAATCATCCTCAAATTTTGAATAAATACCACATAGTGTTACTTTCTTGCTGCTCTAAATAATATTACTATGAAATATTTAACAAGGTGCTTTTGAGCCATGTGTTTCTTGTAGCGGTGCAGGCAGGAAACATGCGTTTGTGTGCTTGCCTGTCTAATGAATTAAAGATGGAAATATATCAAACTTGAGATAACCGTAGGCAAGGCAAAAATCTGGAGCTGTCAAAGAGAATGCATTAAGGTGAATGTAGGAGCCCCAGAAGGAGTTAATAGTTCAGAATTGGCAACAGGACTGGACTAACAAAATCAGAAACAAAGTCTCTGTGGCTCAACATTTGATCCTTCTACTCCTGTGAAGCTGTAGGAGCTGTCCATGGTTCTGGAACCACTGCAGCTGTGCTGAATTACAACCTTGTACAATACATACATCACTTTTTAATGTGAGGTAAGTCTCACCTTAACCAGCTCCTCCAGCTGGCTCTGGTTGACACAGGAGTGTCTAGACAGGAACTCCAGCTTCTGGGACAGGATGGCCAAACGCTGGGCACTAGGAGAAAGAAAGGAGAGAAAGTAAGCAAGGTTGAGAAATATTAGTGATTGTGTCTTCATATTTCAAAAACAGTGTGCACCTTTCTCAAAACCCTTCAAAGAGATAACAGTAAGTGTCAATGACTGATGACTGTACAGCAAAGTCTCCTAAATTAATAAGTGCTGATTTTGTTTAAACTGTGTGAAAATAACTTGTGTCATAGTTTGAGGTTTTGTCCTGTTTCCTGTTTTATTTTGTAGTATTCTCCTCCCCTTGTGGTTTTACTTCCTGTCTTTGTTTGGTTTCCCTTCAGTTTAGATTGTTGGCCCCTCCTTGATTGATTGCTGTGTCCCGTTGTCTCACCTACTTTAGTGTATTTAGTCCGGGTCTTTTCCTTTGTTCATTGTTGGGTTGTTGTCCCTGTCGTGCATTTTTCGTTGTACTTTGTTCCCGTGTCCAGCATCCCGGCATTTCTTACCGTGAGTTCAGTTGTATTAATTCTTTGTTCCTTGGACCTTGCCTGTACTGTGGAGTTTTGTATCTTTGCCTGCTCCCTGTCGGATGTGTTTGCTTTGTTTGGACTTGCTCCCTGGTTTTGACGGAGCCAGTACCTACACTCCCTGTCTTCATCCCCGGAGCCTCGCTGCTCCGGAAGAGCTCACATCCCCCAGTGTTTACTTGCAGTATATAATAAAAACGGCTGCTATCTCATCCAAATACCACTTCCTTGTGTTCTGCATTTGGGTCCTTCAACTGTGCACTATAACAACTTGTGATAGTAATATTTTGGCTCTAAGCCATTCAGTGATCGGCAAACTAGCAGCAGCACTAGCAGAGCACTCTGTTCTCTAACCGAAGCCAGTATGAACTCTATTTGAGTTCAACACTAGGTCTTTCCTCTATGGTGGAATTACTTAATCTCAGTCTTTATTTAAATGTGGGTAAAAAGAGTAATTTGATGGAAAAGCTAAGTAAATCTGGACATCGTCTGTGTAGCTGTGGAAACAAAATCTGCAGGATTTTGGCCCAAAGCATATAGCGCTTGAATTATAGAGGCCCAATTATTGAACCCTGGGGGACTCCACACGTTATAGTGAGCCACTCAGATTAGTTATTACCAGTTGCAACAGCATAGCCACTGCCATCTAGACACAACACAATTCTGTACCAGAAAGCCCTAAATATTAGTTCAGTCTATGCAGAATTAGTGTTCTATGATTGACGCTGTTGAAGATTGTAATAATATCCAGCAGCACTATAGGACTAATATTTTTCCTTATACAGTATTTAGACAAATGTCATTATGTACCTTTATCAGAGGGGTTTTAGAAGTGGAAAATTGTCATTAAAAATCAAATTACTTTGAAAAATTAGTAACCTAAATAAAGATACAATTCTCAATTTTCACAATTAAAAAGTTTTTAAATAGGTTAATAATCCACATGCAACCTTTTAGAAGGGACTTAATACCTCCAGCTTTCAGTAGCATTCAAGAAATGCCTGAAAGGCGTGAGCAATTTACAGCTAGTAGACAGAATGTCAATAACAGGGGTATGATGGGTAAATGGATGTATGGATTAATAGAGGATGGATAGATGGGTGGACGGCAGACAGGTTGATATATATAAATAAATAAATAACCTACCTCTCGTGAGGCTGCTCCAGGGATCTGAAGACTGCTGCTCCCATCACCAGGTACAGAACCACCAAAAGAAAGATGGCTGTCACCGTCTTCCATTTCATCACTGTGGCAACCACCTACAACACTTCAACTGATCAATCAACCCACATACATACAGGAGGTCCCCTGAAATAACCTATAATAATGCCGAAAGGACATTGTAGGCGAGCCTTTTCCACCCACTGTGGAATATGCACCTTGTGAAAAAATGAATAAAAAATTTATTTTAAAATCTGGACTTCTCTCTTTTTTTCTCTCACCTCACTCTCCTCCCCGGGAGTCAGTGTGATTGGCTTTGTGGAGAAGGAGAGGCGGGGCTTGGTGTTGTGAGTGGCAGATTTAGGGTCCAATAAGTCTGGAGCTGCCACTGTCAGGGGAAATGAGAAAATGGCATTGAGATTTTTTTCCTCACACGTTTTCCCCTCCCTGTCTCTGCTCTCTTACTCTGGTCAAACACATATAGCTGTTAATTTTACATGTCCTTATAAATATATCACTGATGGGGACTTTAAGCGACCTTTAAATCCTGACTGGTGAAAGCATCAATCAAGCACTAGCATTTAGTCCTCAGGCATTTTCTCCCATTCATGCTGCAACATTTGGCGTGTAAGTGTCTGTGCAGTCCTGTGAGGGAATGGAAATGGTCAGAGTATGAGTGTTTGAAAGATAGAGTAATAAGGAAGACATAGTTTGTTGGTCTGTCTGGTAAGACAAAGAGGGATGGAGAAAGAGGGCTGAGGTCTTTATGAAATAACTGCTTTTATGTTTATATTACTTTTAAGCAGGTGAGTGAGAGGTGTGTTGTGATTTCTGTTTACCAGGCTGGGTGTCCAAACTAAGGTAGGTATTATGAGCAGAGAAAATTAGACTAACAGCTCAGTTTTGTATCTGTTGTTTTCTGATATAATTTGTGTGGAGTCAAAAAGAGGAGAAGAGAGACATTTTAATGGAGACGGCAGCAGTACATTACAGTAACCAAGTTGAATAGCAGATGTAGTGAGAGGGTGACAGATATCACATTAATGTAAAGGCCAAACACTGTCAGATATAATTACAGTACTTTTGGAAATATTATGATATAACACAGTATTTTGTCCCTATTTCTGCAGGAAAATCGTCTTAATAAGGTTATGGTATCCTCCAAATAGTGCTGTGGTAGCTTGTAGCTAACTTTGGGTGCGCTCAATATTTACTCCGGGGTGTCCCTGTTCATACAGTGTTACTCTGTGTCAAGTGCTCCACAACAATCAGAGGGATTGCAGATATCCTGCATATTAGGGGTAGCCAATCAGATTCACCCTGCCCCTGCCTATTGCACAGTCCTAGTAGGAATGTGTGTGTGTCCATGTGTGAGTGTGTGCAGGAGTGTGTGTGTGATGTCTGGGGGGATGAATGGACTACACTAAACAATATGCCTCCCGTTGCTGTACCAGGAGCTCACATGTGCCTCAATATGGTTGTACTAACCAGATCAACCACAACAAGCATTGATTTCTGCCCTTTTCTTTAAAAGATTTAGTCTTTATACTGAATGCATAAAATGTTATTAGGATTGAAAAAAGGTCGAAAGCACTTAAGTTGAGTGCCTCCACCTGAAGATTTTACCAACACAGTATGTGCTGGTGACTTAATAATCTTTCTTCACCTTAGAAACTCTCCACCTCCTTTTGAGATATCAGAATAACTGAGTGTAACAACTGAAACTCCAGATGTTTAGCAGCTTTTGGGACACATTTATGTTGGTTGTCTGACAAGTTGAAATATTTGAGCTGCGGTTGTGCAGGAAGCAGAGCTGCTGGAGATAATCGCGCACACACACACACACACACACACACACACCTCCATCCTCTCTCACTAAATGGAGAAGTAAAACAAGTGGAGTAATGCATGAACTTCAAGACTACATGTTATTTTTTTACTGAAATATGTATTTATTAATATTGTGTACAAATTAGCTTAGATGAAGTGGAAAACATTTAGGGGCATATTCACAGAAGGATTGCGATTTGCGACCGCTAAACCTGCATAAATAACGACAAAATGAAACCGTGTACTTCTCAAAGCACCCGCAAAGGGTGAACTGCACCCCTAACTGCGCTGCCAAGCAAATAGCGTCTCGGTGCTCCGGTGCTATTTGCAGGTATGTAATTTAGGTAATATGCATACAAAATTGGCCTCTTTCTACGCAAATGAGCCTCAATGAAAAACAAGGTCAAATTCACAAACACCAGCGCTAATAGCCACACACAATTAGAGTGAAATTATTAGCGCCTTGGTGGGCGAGAGTTGGTGGCAACTGAAGCACATTTATAAGGGGCAGTACAGTACCTGATATAAAACAACATTAAACCTGCTACTGTGAGAAACTGAGACGGTGGTTACAGTGCGTCCAGAGGCACGAGGGAGAGCGCACAGTTAAAGCACCCAAATAACAATCACTCCACACAGAGTCATAGAAAAATAAGAGACATCCCGCAAATTGAAACGAATGAAAGAGCAGCGGGAGTTATTAGATAATTAGAATACTTATAATTATAATTAGAATAAGTTCTCAAACGTTGCTTAACCATGTCATGTGATATGCTACTTCAGTACACCTTAAGAACAAACATTACTGGGACCACTACAGAGAATTACAGATGAACACTTAACAGACGCAAAACAATGGAAAATTGCACGCAGCTGCAAAGCTTTTATGTGCTTTGTGTGCTGGATGTGAATTAAGACGGCGCAGATAGCGATTGCAAATGATGCGCAATTCATGGTGCTATCAGCGGCCGCAATTCATTCTTTGCGAATTCGCCCCTGAGTGTTGCAGCCAGTTTGGAGCAGTTTGCTAATAAGTTTCAGAACAAGTTCTCTCTCTCTGTGTAACTACTTACTCCTTGTTGTTGCCTATCCGATGCCCTCCGCTCTCCTCTTCTCCTCATCCGACACTCTCACCGCGTTTAAGGGAATCTTTCCTCCTCTGCGTGTCTCCTCCCTGCAGTGCTGAAGCGGGGGGACGAACACGCGCTCCGTTTTTCTTCTGCTCCTCTCCTCTACTTTTACCGCTGCTCGGACACTCACGCTGCGCTGGCAAAATACGTCTTATTGCATCCACGTGTCCCTGCAAAGAGCTTTATCTGGTCTTTCTCTCTTTCTCCTCTTTCAGCCCTCTAGCGTGCATTCCGCTCCGTGTGAGCTCTGCGCGCGCGCAGAAGTCGAGTCCACAGTAGCGCAAAGTCTACATCGACCGTAGACAGTTACGTCTCATCCTGTGTTTGTTTGACTCATCCATCCACCCTCACCTCATTCCTACAAGGACTTTGTTGCTCTTTATACATGGCTTTTTTTTTACATGACATTCCGCAGCGCAGGACCTCAGTGAGCACTGTGTACCAGCTGGACACATCACAGATGTGACGTACCTAAAGTACACATGGGGAAAAAAATCTAAGCAAATAAAGACCAATACCAGCATATGACTTTCTGTGCTCTTTTTTACTTGCATGTTTACGGACATAGTAATAAATATTCAACTGTAATGTAATAACGCTAACACAGGTGAAGTGAGTTATACACGGTGATGGTAGCCAGACTTGTAAAGGTGCACATTCCGTCCTCTACCCACACACTCATCACCTCGAAGACACTTCAGGGAGTAGCTCCACACTCCAACAGGGCGCCACACAAAGACGCTGCTCCGAAAAAAGAGCTGTGGAGTTGGCAGAGCACCGCTGACATAGCCGGGAGGTTCATTTCAACTTCCAGCTTTTCTGGCAATGTATTTCAGCTCTTAGCTTCTCTGGGTAATGCAGTTCAGCTTCCCCATTCTGCCAGTTTTACAGCTTCCAGGTTTTCAGCAGAGCAGAGCAATGCATTTGGACTTCAAGGTTTTTCAGGCAATTCATTTAATGTAATAGCTTTAGTGTGATGTGAATATATTATTTCGCATTCACTGACACAGACCGGTCACCTGTCAACCCATCACTGTCAACACAGTGAGTAAATTAATTATGAAACCGCCATAGCAACAGGGTAAACCCCACCCCTTCTTGTAGCTCAGGAGTTCTCTCAGGTCCTAAGTAAAAGTTGCTCTCAGCAGCTTCCTGAATGGCTCTTCAGGCTCCTGATGACATGAAACAGGGATCCCCTCCACATAAACAGATTAAACATCCTGCACCAACAAAGTTGGCCTCTTGATTAACCTGCTGATATGCGGGTGTGGTGTACTACTTACTGTGTCTTCCTGTGTGTACGTGAAGGTACCAGAGGAACCCGCTTGCAGCAGCACCTTACACTCCATCATGCTCACTCATTCCCACCTTCACCACTCATGTTACTGACTGACACACTCCACATTTGTAGTTATTGCTTTAATTTCTTTAATGTAATCAAATTTTTGTAATGTAGTCTGTAGTGATGTCACCCACGGATCCTCTTCTGCTGTTCTGCTTTTACAAAATGTCTGACGTCAACCCTTGTAACTTCCACAACTTTCAGATTATACATCAAAATGTAAACAAATGTGTCCTCTTTTACACAATGCCATTATTTAAGCATTAGGACTTACAGTTTTTAAATATCTGCCTCAAAGCACCAAGAGAGCCCTGGAAGGGACACGAATAGCGATCTCCTGGGCGAACATCCTGTGTTTGTTTGACTCATTCATCCACCCTCACCTCATCCCTACACGGACTTTGTTGCTCTTTATACATGGCTTTTTTTTTTTTACATGGCATTCGCACGTAAAATGACACGCCGTCTCTGAGCAGTAAATGTTAGTAGAGACTAAATGCAGTGAAATGACACGCGAAAAGCAAAAAAGGCATTGTGATAACATGCGAAATTACTTAAGACATTGGCATGTTATTCATACGCCATTTGGTGATACCAGGCCTGGCGGAGATCTGCACTCTTCTAGTTACTTTTGTACTTTTATTTAAACGAAATCTTGAATGTAGGAAGTCGACTTGTATTTTTACAGAGCGGTATTGCTACTTTTACTTAGGTAAAAGTTATGCATACTTTCTCCACCACTGAATACTTCTACTCCACTACAGTTCAGTGGAAATACTGTAGTTTTTACTCCACTACATTTATTTGGCAGCTATAGTAACTTCACAGATTAAAGCTGATCATACAAAAATGGATATTTGTATACATACAGAACATAAAGTTACCTTATAAGATATGATGCATTGTTTAAGATGAAAATGCCCAACACTATATAAAGTAGGTAGAACCAGCTGCAACAACACTACTTACAAGTTAATGCATAAATGCCAATAGTCATATGTATAATAATATAAACTTCTGAAAGGGACCAGTCTGCATTTTGAATACTTTTACTTTTTATACTTTAACTACATTTTGCTTATAATACTACTTCAGTCAATTTTTGAGTGCAGGACTACTTATATTTGAGTATTTTTACATTGTGCTATTGCTACTTTTTCTCAAGTAAATGATCTGAGTACTTCTTCCACCACAGTGTAACCAAGTAGAAAACCATACTTCTTGACAAGTATAAAAAAATTGTAATCTTTGTAATCTGAATACTTTTATAATACATTTTTCTAAAGGAATCTGTGTTTGAACTACTTTGGTAATCCGATTACTTTTCTAATTGATTACTTTTGTAATCCGATTACAAGAGGAATTGGATTACCAAAGTAATTCAGGCGAATCAGGCTGCTTGGTCTTGTCTGTGGGTCGGGAACCCCGGCACTGGGAATCCAGAGACTGACTGCTAGTCTGACTGCTGGACTCTTGGGACTTGAGCAAGTCTGAGAATTTACCAAATAAAGTAGTTTTGTATTATACATTATTTAAAAAAAAATGGTTTGATGTCTATTAACTCTGTATCTCACTTACCTTCCACAGCCTGGCTTGCAGCTACCAGTTCAGCGTCATCGCCTGGCCATGATGAAGGACCACACTTGGAGGTGTTTGCTTGCAGTTGCTGGACAACAAATGTAATGTAACTATCTGGATTTTATGACGTAGCGGTTTTAAATTACCAAAAACAAATACATTTAGCCAAAGTGCTCAAAATATCAGTAATCTGAATAATTTTCATTTACTATGCTATTCTGTTCTTCCTGTTCCATAACAAATACATAATCAAATGAACACTTACTAGCTCCTTGTCATTAATGTATTTCTTGAACCTCTTCATCTGCACACTTGTAATGTGGGTCAATGGTGTCTGCAACCACCTCCTCACAGAACTGTGTGCCTTCTGTATGTCACCCTCTGCTCATCACTGAATTGCTCTGGCCTGTCCTTTTGGGTGTGGTACTGGCTGTAGAGTTCCCACATCTCCTGAAAGGTGTAAACCTCAAACCCTCTCTGACCGTAGATACACCTGTCGATGTTGGCCTCAAGGAGACTGGAGACTTGTGGGAAGCTCTCTGCATATTCTGTGAGGTAGTCTTTCACCCACTGGTTCACCATCTCTCCCTTTCTATGTGGGTTTGTCACCTCTGATCTGTGCTTGTCAAGTACGCTGGAATCATGTACATCAACTTAGTACCGTCATCATTAATATCACTGCAGTTGTGATAATGAGTAAAGAAACTTTGCAAAGACGAATAATAAACACAGATAATAGCAATAGTTTTGTGCAAACAGATATACAGGTTATTTATTTTTAGCATGACATCAAAGTGGTATTTAAAATGCATAGCCTACAATGGTATTAAATATAATATGCTTACTACTTCATGTAGCCCACATCGTTTGCCACAAGCCAGTGGAATGGTGCATTCTCACACTGGCCAAATGGCACCACCAGCTTTCCCAGACACAGCTGACCTGACGGTGCGGGGATACCTTCTGCCCCCGAAAATAAAAATGTATGTATAGCAGAACTTTTTTGTCTTCCTTCCTGTCCCATTAACCATGTCGCAACCCCAGAGATCAATCTAACCCCTAGGTTGGGAACCACTGTCCTAAAGCACAAAGCCAGTGTTTGGAAGATGTAATGGATGTAATGGCTGTTTTTCTTTCCATCCCTCCTACTCTCTCCATTTGTCTCCCTCTTCCCGCTCTCTGTCTTTTGGCCCCTAATGAGAACTTAATAGCAGTTTAAATGTTCATGTTTCCACCTCATGACTCCAACATCTAAACATTAATTACACGCCTATTTATACAGCTAAAGATAGATACTGTGTGTGGCTTTCTGTGCCTGACTGAGTATGTGTGGGTATAGATGTGTATTTGGGTTTGTGTGTGTGTGTTTGTGTGTGTGTGTGTGTGTGTGTATGTGTGTGTGGTGTGATAGTGGTTTATGTGTGCACTGCCCTTCTGTTGCCCTGTGTGTGTGTGTGTGTGTGTGTGTGTGTATGTGTTAGAGAGAGCATAACGAGAGTTACGGTCTCGCCTCACCTCTTTGTCTGCACACCTGCTGCTTACTGTAGGCAGACCAGATGACTAAATGAGATATGTCCCTGTTCTCTCATATTGATCATTACCTGCTGGTCAATGTAGTCTAAATAAATATATTCTTATTTTAATATATTTATATTTTTGGTATTTTAAGCATATTTTGATGCTAATGCTTGCAATACATGCAGGACTTGTAACAGAGTATTTTTACACTGAGGTATTGCTGCTTTCACTTAACTAAAAGATCTGAATACTTCTTCCGCTACGGTGGCCCCGAGAGTGAAAACACAACGACATTTCACAAAACACAAAAACATTTCAGAAAACACAAAAACATTTCACAAAAACATTTCAGAAAACACAAGACATTTCAGGAAACAAAAACACTTCACAAAACACAAAAACATTAACAAAACAAAAACACTTCATAAAACACAACATTTTACAAAACACAACAATTCAGAAAACAAAAACATTTCACAAAACACAAAAACATTTCACAAAACAAGACATTTCAGAAAACAAAAACATTTTACAAGACAGTTCAGAAAACAAAGCATTTCACAAAACACAAAAACATTTTACAAAACACAATATTTTACAAAACAAATGCATTTCACAAAACAAAAATATGACAGAAAACACAAGACATTTCAGGAAAATAAAACACTTCACAAAACACAAAAACATTTCAGGAAACACAACGACATTTCAGATTACGGAAAAGGTGGGACACTTCTTGTTTGTGATTGGACAGAACCCAAGTCCCTGGCAACAGTCCAATGTTATTTCCTGTTTGTGTAGCCTAGCTTAGCCTAGCCTACTACTCTCAGCACTGTCTTTGCATAAATCTTGAACTGAGTTTGAAAGGATAGAAGAGGAGATTGAAATCATAAGATAATACTTTAACAAAGGACATATGATGTAGTTTAATTCTTGATATGCTTTCAACATATCATGACAATAAAATGCCCCGTGGGGCCTGGAAGCAGCTTGAAAGAATTAGGACTGAGGAGACGGGGCGGCTAGCTTACTCTTTAACATCAGGCTGTCAGAGTGCAGCATGGACAGATGTTTGGATACAGAACTGGCTGACTTTAAAGCAGAAACATGACCTCTGTGTTAAAAGGGAGACGGTAATTTGAATGCTTCCTGAACTGAACCCACGTGTCACGGACACGTTGTGGGCTTGTAGACGGGTAAATGACAAATTAAAACAGTTTGGACAGGTTCTCCCACAGAATCATGCTGGTCAAATGTGGATCAACAAATAACAACCCCGAAGTAATAAAAAACAACTTCTATATTCAAACATCAATGTTTCAGAAAGCAGGTTTAGTGGGTTTGTTAACCCTGAGATGAGGGAAACTCTTTTCTGTTCCAGAAAGAGAGGTAACTTGTCTGACTCTGTCAACCTGCTCGCTGGCAGGTTAACTTCAACAACATGGCCGCTTTCATGATCAATCTGTCATCAACATAAGGACAGAGACAGCGATCTCTGGACATCGTGGATTCATCCTCAGCTCTGAATAAAATCTATACATTGTCTTTTATAACACTGTGACTGTGTGGACATTACAGTAAGGCAGCTGGCAGGTTGTCAACAGTTCCCCTGCATCAAAACATTTACCATACAGTACTCTATCACTGTTTAAATAAAACAAATCTGTATGAAGACACATAACACACTGATCAATAAACAATCATTTGTCATGTTGTGATTGGTCGCACTGATGGAACATTCCTATCATCAAGTTAAATCAAGTTGGAGATTATGTGAATATGTCTGAGTGAGGATGATTGTGGTGCGGCTGAAACGACTTTAAGATTCTAAAACTGGACTAAATGTAGTTTAAAGGTGAGTTTTATAATATAGAATATAGGCTGCATGTAGCCTGGTCATTAAATGCTGTTGAGCAAGATTTTTAAATATTAAAACATATTAAAAGGCAGAGAAAGCCACAGAAACATTTATAATCTGATAACTCTGTTATAAATAATAGGCTGCTGAGTTATTAATCTCATGTGCAGTGCTTGTATAGGCTAGTTTCATACTGAACTGAATGTAGCAGACTTGGACTTGCAACAGACTGAATGTAGGCCTACTACTGAACTGCAGACAGGCAGAATCAGCGCTTAATGTCAGGGTGTGTGAACGGTGATGATGCACTTCAGTATCTAACAGTAATTGAACGACTTACTGTTGTAGATACTGAAGAGCATTTGAACAGTGATGCGACTGCTTAGCTTACAAAAAAGAAACTGAATGAAGTGAACTGATTTGAATCAGCAAAGTGATTTGTGATTTCAAGCTGTACTATGCTGCAGCCATTATGCTGATCAATAGCCTGTTTCAAACCAATAGGGCTGATCTTCCCTTTGGACCAATGCTGTGCTGGCACTTGTTCCATCTTCCCCCTCTTCAGCCTCATGGTGCGTTCCAGTAGCGCTTGTTGACTTCCTGTCCAGGATATCACTGTCGCCATCTTCCAATACTCTGAAAACATGGAGGACCATACCAGTGTGTTTGCAAGTTTTAGCTCCTTCAATACAAAATTTTCTGAATTTTTTCTGACCATTGTTGAAGGCAACAAACACAAGGCCTTATTAAATTAATTGTACCAAGGGTGAATAAAGAGTTCATGTCAAATGACTACTGAATGCATTACCAGTGGTTGTTTTCTAGATCCTGTTATCCTCACCTGCCCTCAAGCCACTGCCTCCTAGTTTATATAAAGAACAGTTTTCACTACCAGGTTGCTACTGTTTATAAACTTCTGATTTATTTTTTGTGCAGGTCCAGGTGCATGTGTCCATTTCCTGCATCCAGTATCTTTCAAGTAAACAGTAAACCTTTAAACTTTAGATCACGTGTCCTTATACTCTCATGTAAACTCACTGAATTAGTACATTGTCTTGTCTTACTTTTTGTCATACTTTTCTAGTCTTCAAATTCATAGATGAAAATGCTAAAGCACTTTTTGCCAATTCAAATTAATGTAGTATAAACATGTTTCCATATTTTTTATTTGTCAGTTAATTTATAAATCTACTCCACACAGGGTGGTCCTTTGAGCGAAACAATACTGATGACTAACACTTGATAGAAATATTATTTCAGTTGTGTTTTACGTGCCTGTGTGTCTGTACAGCTGTGAGTCGTGTCTTGTGCTGCAGAAGCTAATTTAGACATTGATTGCTTAATGATAGCAGTCAGTCTGTTATATGATAATCAATGATGCTGATACTTAGTCACAGTCAATTTACACAGCAGTGACCAAATATAGAACTCTAATTTCAGCTTATTTTCCCATCATTTGTTATCACTGTCATGCAGTCTGTCTGAAGGGTAAATGGTCTGGAATGAAACCTTGTTTCAGCAAAAACTCATTGAACTATTTGTGCTCTGTTGATCTGAAAACAAGATGGGGTTTGTATATTTTATGTATATTTTTATTAAATTTTGTTAGTTTTACAATTTTGGGGATCATGAAATCCGAGGTATCGTGTAGATCTTTAATTATGAAATCAAAAACAACTAACTTGTGTCTTCACGCAACAGTGGGGATGCTTTAATTGTGTGCAGCTGTATTTATACTCATTTATCAGCCACTATTGTCTCATTCACAAACAGTTTCTATCTTTACCCAGTCTAAAATAAAACTTTTTTGTTAGAGTAGGAAAAGTTGACTTTTGCCTTCCACTCATTAAATGGAATCTGATTTGTAGTTCATAATATTTTCATAGACTAAGAACTTTTTTATTCAGCAGTATACACTCCACTTCTGTGCTCAAAACATGTTTGTTGTTTTTCAGAAGTTTAAATTTTGTTTTACAGTATTATTTACCTACAAAAACAGGAGCATAGGCAAGGTAGGGGAAGGTAGAGGAAAACCGATGGAGGTATTAAATAGATAAAGGGAGGTATTAAAATCGTAAAATTATTGAGCAAAAAGCTCTACATAGGCCTTAATCAACAAGATACACACACGGGATGCAGAGTGGAAATCCTAAACTTCTCTCTTATGTGGAAAACAAGTGTGAGCCCTCCTGACCTTTTCTGACATTATCATGACAATGTGACTATTTTAATTACCACAATAGGTTCTGTAGCTTTTTCCACCATTACTAAATCACTTGTTAGTGCATCTGTACATGACTTTGTATGTACATGTGTTTTTGTGTGGGTGACTACATTTGTGTGTGTGTGACAGTGTGTGCAAGAACTCTGCAGTCCAGTACATGTGTGCACATATGTGTATTGTGTATGTATACAACTCCTGATTATGCCAATTGGAGGTCACTAAAGTTAATGTTTTCTCTGGGCCACTGTCAAATCTGACCAGTGCTGACATGTTTAGCTGCATGTCTTCGTTCCGCCGCTGGCTGTCGAGGTGGTGTCCAGCAAACGATGTGTGCTTTGTAGATAATTGGCAGACTTTCTAGGGAAGACTTGGTCTTATTAGGAGACGGCATTCATCCCACTTTGGATGGAGCAGCTCTCATATCCAGAAATCTGGCCAAGTTTATTAGTGGACCAAAACCATGACAACCCAGAGTTGAGACCAGGAGGCAGAGTTGCAGTCCTACACGCTTCTCTGCGCCCCCAGAGCAGTTACCCACCCAAAACTCCTTTGTGACGGTGTCTGCCCCCCGACCACTTAAATTAATAAAATCAAAAGTTAGCAGAAGAGGAATTATACATAAAAACCTAGACAAAATTACCACCACTGAAATAGTACAACAAAATTGGAGAATTAAATGTGGACTCTTAAACATCAGATCTCTGTCATCTAAAGCTGTACTAGTGAACGATTTAATATCAGAGTATTGTATCAGAATATTGACTTATTTTGTCTTACTATAACCTGGCTGGGTCATGAAGAATATGTTAGCCTAAATGAATCCACTCTGTCCAGTCATATTAATACTCACATTCCTCGAGGCACTGGCCGAGGAGGTGGAGTTGCAGCCATCTTCGACTCAAGCCTATTAATCAACCCTAAACCTAAACTAAATTATAACTCATTTGAAAGCCTTGTTCTTTCACACCTGACCTGGAAAACACGACAGCCAATTTTATTTGTTACAGTGTACTGCGCTCCTGGTCCTTATTCTGAATTTTTATCTGAATTCTCAGAGTTTTTAAGTTTAGTCCTTAAAACAGATAAAGTAATTAATGTAGGTGATTTTAATATTCAAGTGGACGTTGAAAATGATTGAGCCTGAGTACTGCGTTTATCTCATTATTAGATTCGTTTGGCTTTTGTCAGAGTGTACATGAAGCCTCACTGTTTTAACCACACCCTCGACCTTGTTCTGGTATATGGCATTTAAATTAAACATTTAATCTTTCCACAAAATCCTTCTTTATCGGACCATTACTTAATAACTTTCGAACTGCTTTTACTGGACTACACACCATTAGGCAAAAACTCCTACTCTAGATTTCTATCTGATAGTGCTGTGGCTAGATTCAAGGAAGCGATCCCATCTGCATTTAATTCAATGCTATGTCTCAATATAACAGAGGACTCTATGCAAATTGCAGCCCCTCCCAAATTGACCATCTAGTTGATGCCGCTGCAGGCTCACTGAGAACAACACTCGATTCTATCGCTCCTCTAAAAAAGAAGATAATAAAACAAAGAAGGTTAGCTCCATGGTATAACCCCCAAACCCGCAAATTAAAGCAAACATTGCGAAAACTTGAAAGGAAATGGCGTTCCAACAACCTGGAAGAATCTCGTTTAGTCTGGCAAGATAGTCTTAAAACATATAGGAAGGCCCTCCGTAATGCCAGAGCAGCTTACTACTCATCATTATTAGAGGAAAATAAAAACAACTCCAGGTTTCTTTTCAGCACTGTAGCCAGGCTGACAGAGAGTCATAGCTCTATTGAGCAATGTATTCCTATAGCCCTCAGTAGTAACGACTTCATGAGCTTCTTTAATGATAAGATCTTAACTATTAGAGAAAAAAAAATCATTACGTGTTGCCCTCAACCGGTACCAATGTATCATCAAACACAGGAACCTTAGAAACAACTGTAAAACCTGATATATATTTAGACTGGTTTTCTCTTATCGACCCCATTCCAACTAGGCTGCTTAAAGAAGTTTTACCCTTAGTTAGCACTTCTTTACTAGATATGATCAATCTGTCTTTATTAACAGGCTATGTACCACAATCCATTAAAGCAGCTGCAATTAAACCTCTTCTTAAAAAGCCCTTGATCCAGGGGTTTTAGCCCCTAGATTTGTTGGGTCTCTTTTAATATTATAAAGAGTACGGTCTAGACCTGCTCTGTAGAAAAGTGTAATGACTTCTGTTATGAATTAGTTTTATATAACTAAAACTGAATTCAATATGTATGTAGGTGTATTTAAGTTGCTCTTACAGGTGATTGGTCCTGACAGTGTGGTGCCCCCTAAGATGCCTGTGGAGAAATGACCTTGGGTCCTCAGGACATCATGTCCTGGTGAGACACAAGACTGCAATTAGATGCCCATGAAGCGGAACTGCCCTCTGTGTGTGTACGTAGAAGTAGAAACATCCTCCCTGTTTGAATCTGACTCGGGTAGAAACTGCAACAATGACTGTGTGTGTATGTGTGAAGCCACTGTAACAGAATTAGTGTTTCCTCTGGTTTTCCAGTTGTAATGACCTGAACCAGAAGAATTAGCTTGTGGAATGTGACAACTGTTTCAAACAAACTCATAGTATGGAACGTGTGTGTGTGTGTGTGTGTGTGTGTGTGTGTGTGTGTGTGTCCACAGTATTGAAGGTGTTTTCTGTACTAATGCTTCAAATGAAGCTGCATGGAGCAGATAGTGCCCTTGAGTGAAGCTGTGATTACTGTGTTCATTATAAGTCATTATGAGCAACCCACTGATCTGGTACAACTTTGTAAGTATAAAGATTCTGATAGCTCAGTGTTCACAAGTTTTAAAAAGGTTGGAGCCCAGTGAGCACTTCACTTTTTTGTACATTTGAGTGTTTTGTTTTCTACATCCATCTTTGTTTTCAATCACCTAGCAATAATGTTCTCACTTGAACTTAAACCTGTTGCGAGGTTGGACAGGTGCAGAGCTGGGGACCTCAGGTGGACGGCTCGGGGGCTGGACATGTGAGCAGAGCAACTCATGAGTTCCGACCAAAACCATCTGGAGGCCTGGTGGAATGCCGGCCGCGCAGGCGGAACCCTTCTGGAGGCTGGCGGCGTGGCCGGAGAACCAGATTGCGACCCAGTGACAGGGCAGCAGAACAGGAAGCCAGCAACGGGGAGACGGGGAGACTGGTAGAGGAGCCTGGAGCCCAAGGAACCCGGAGCCTGCCGCTCCGGTAAAACAGGAGGGTGCTGCTGCGATCCAGCAGTGAGGGGCGCCGCGGCGGCAGCTCGGGGGTTGTAGGTGGGATCCAGCAGCGACTGGAGATGGCTGCTACTGCGATCCAACAAAGAGACCAGGGACGGCCAGGTTGCCGACTGGGGACCAGGCTGGGCAGTGGTGAAGACGAGCAGCTGGGCAGCAGTGAAGCCATGCTTCCTCCTGGGGGGTTTTCCAGAAGGCACCAAGACACTAACAGGCTGAGGTGCCAGCTGGTTAGCAGGTCAGGAATCCAGGCAGGGTTGCAAACTTTGCCTCAGACTGGAGATCACCAGACAGTTCTCTACCATAACCAGAAGAGTCGAAAGCCAGGGTCATGATAAAATTGTCTTCTCCATTAAGGAGTATAAAAAAGTCTGCATCTAATGTTCATGGAGTTTTTAATGGATAGGTGTAATCTATCCAGAACTGATAACACCTCCTTCAACTCTCCCACAAGAGAGTCTGGTGGTCTGCTGGGTCCATGTTATGGTTGGTTCGTTCTGTCATGAGGTTGTCACGCAAGAGAGTGAGGAACACAAGGAATAGGACCCAAATACAGGCAATGGAGGCAGGCTGGTAAAGTGCAATGATTTAATAAAGAATAAAGGCTTACACGGGTGTCAGGCCGGCAGTGGTCAAAACCAGGGAATCAGTCCAACTAGGCAAACAAATCCAACAGGGAGCAAGCAAAATTCAAAAGTCCATAATCCAGTCAAGGTCCAAGGGAACAAAGAATCAACTCAACAGAACTCACAGATAAGAAATGCCGGGATGCTTGACACAGGGACAAAGTACAACTGAAAATGCACATGACAAGGACAACGAACTGACAATTACCAAAGGAAAAAACCTGGCCTAAATACACTTAGGTAGGGGAGACAACGAGACACAGGTGCAATCAATCAAGGCGGAGCCAACAATCTAAACTGTAGGGAAAGCAAACAAAGACAGGAAGTAAAACCACAAGACACGAGGAGAGGAGAATGCTACAAAATAAAACAGGAAACAGGACAAAACCCCAAACTATGACACAACCATAATATACACGCAACTTCCCACATTAAAATGCAACCTCACAAGTTCCAGTAAGGCAGCATGAGTGTCTGTTAGCAGTGCTCCACTACTTCTCAACACTCTCGACTGTTCAGTAGCCCTGTATTGATTGATTAAATGGTTTAGCAATAAGCTTCAGCTCCAAGCAGTAAAAACAGACTCACTGATGGGCTTAAAATAGTTCCAGATTGTGCAGGACCAAAGCTTTGACTTGCGGCCTCAGATGTTTTCAATGAAGTGACAATGGCTGTTGGTGTTGTTACGAGAGGCCCATGCAGTGAATATCAATGTTGGGAGGACATGTCCACATGAGCAGCAATGACCCTTAATGTTGCCATTATTATGGTAAGCGTCTGTTGATATTATATTGGGGACTGGGGTTAAAAATAGCTCATGTAGTTTTGATTGTTGGGGCCCACAAAATGGTGGAACCTAATCCTTGTTACATAACTGAATGGAAGAAAGGCTTCTGTATGGGACCCGTGTGTGTGGGTGGGTGGGTGTGGGTGGGGGGGTTATGTGTCCGCCAGTGTACGTGCTTGTGTGAGTGTGCATGTGAATGCACTTGGGCTATGCTAAAGACAAACAGAGACATGTAGTTGCGTGACATGGTGCTGGGAAGTGGGAACAGCTGTAGGAAAATACCATTTGTGGTAAACAGCAGGTGATTTAGTCAAATTTTAGAAAGGGAATGTACGCCAAAATATTTTACATGTTGCTGCTTTTGTGGTGTTGTTGCCTGGTCTGTGTACAGTATTTGGGCAAAAAAATTATCTGTAACACACAGTAGGCTATCTACAAATCAAATAATTGTCCACCATACTTGAGAATATGTGTGAGCTGGATTTGGGGGTGAGCTATGTGTCTGCGTGAGCATCTTCACAGTAATATCACAGTAGGGGTAAATGATTGAAGTGCAGAATTTCTAGCAGTTAAAGGCTTAAAATGCTCCATCTCTGACGCAATTCTGACAAAACTCAGAGGGATCATGCTTCCTGGAACATCACTCTGGCTTTCAATTTTGACAAAAGTTGGTGGGTTGATCAAGTTTGGCTCTTTGTTCTGAAGTTTAACAGTATTGACTGATCTGATGGGAGCATTGCACAGTAATTGAAAACTTGCTCACCTGCACTTCTACAGGACACACAGGATGGGAGGGAACCTGACACTTTATTGAAACGGGGCAGTACTGCACCTGTGACAATCCATAACTACTGACATGCCTTTACCATATATATTTTTACCTTCTGACCAATTCAAATATTCTCTCCATCTCCCTTTTTAACTTTTAGTTTTTTTCAGTCTCTCTTCATCCACTCCTGCTACTAACCTTACAACTGTGTTTGTTTACCTCAGATATGGATCACAACTCTCCCTTTGACCCTATTTTTCCCCTCTCTGTCTCACTTTTAATATTCTGTCTGATTCTTTTCTCTCATCTTTTTCTCTCACATTCTTCTCTCTCTGTCCTTGCTTTACTCTGTCCAGTCTCCCTCTTTTTGGGTCAGATGAGTTTGTGATTTGTAGTGTTGTAAACAATAAAACATGCCTGAGAAAAAAAAAACATTCTTAACGAATAAATTCAACTTGAAGCAAGGGGTGAGAAAGAGAGAGAGTACAGAGGAGGGCAGTGGGGTGTTATAGTAAAAAGGAGAGGATCCAGGAAGATGATATGTAAGCAGGGAAGAGTGGAGAGTGAGGGGATATGAGGACAGGTGAGGGGATAAGAAAGAGGGTTAGAAAATGTAGCATTGCCATCTGCACTGATTGTGACAATGATCAACGTAGACCCCACAAGAAAAAAAAATGTGTTAAAAAACCATCATCTGGTTTGGCCAACAGAAGAGGTCAGATACAACAACAGATTTGTTTGGAGGAGAGAGAGCAGAGATATATATATATATGTGGTGCAATATACAGACTGGTGGCACACTAGTGGAACACCCAGACAGGTGTTTTCACTTATTTTATGTCACATTTCTGTGAGTCTTGTTTGGGTGGGACAGTTTAAATCTTTATTAATCTTAGCACATAGAGATTGGTGATATCAGGCCTTTTTGACAGCATAGGTATCACTAATAACATTAACGATGGCTCCGTGTCCCAATAGCAGGACCCTGAAACTGAAGGAGCTAAATGGAATTCAGCCATCATTCATTTTATTATTTACACCTGTGCTTTTCCTACTGTGACATGTCAAAATGTTGTCTGTAAAAAAGGCATATGCCCAGTTTAGCATGTCCCAACAACAACCTGGACAGTAATGGAAAACACCTGTGTCGCTGTGTGAATGGCCTTTTAAGGAAAAACGTGAATAAATGAGTGGAGAAATATAATTCATGTAGATGCTTTCATACACATGTACTGCATGATACAATTAAACTAGGTAACCTAGCATGCTCTGTGTTCATCAAAATGACAAGAGGAAAAGATGAAAGAGGGTTCATTATTGGGGAACAGATGGCAGCTTTGGTCTTAAAGGCTGCTCCACGAGTGTTTCAATAGTTCGATCTGCATTTAAATATATGGGAAAGACATCAGTAAATAAGTAAGTTCGTAAAGCGCACATTTGATGAGTGGGATGTTCATGTATTGGACCAACATCATCAAACAACAAATGAGGAAATATCTTTTGGAAGAATTGCTTCAGTAGAGATCCAGAGACTTTTTCAAGACAAATCCTCCCAGTCATCAAGTCAATTACAAACCACTTTTCAGTCACAAAACATGCAACTACACTTCTCACCATCGTCAACAAACACGCTGGAACTTTTCTTAGATTCACTCAGTGGTATTGGGCTCTGAAATGATGTCTGCTGAAACTCTGTTAGGCTGCATCCTGCTCCTCAGGCTCATTCCCTGCAGTAAAAAGTAAAATACTGAAGGAGGGAAAAGCATCTCTGTGCAGTGATGCAGTGACCCTGGATATCGCTCGCAAAGTGAGTAAAAAGTGTCCCCTACTCTCAATAACTCCTGAAAATGCAAGGACAAAAATCCACTTAAAAAAATCTTGTGCATCAGCTGTTTTGGATCATAAGTACTGAATGATTCGTGGCCAACTAAAAGTAAACATGGACCAGCATCTGTGACTGGAAGCCGCATCATCCCACAGCACTGATTATGCTAGTTCCTCTGGTGTTTCTATTCAACCAAAGCGTACACACACACACACACACACACACAGTCAGGGCAGCAGGAGTCTCGTGTTAACAATTACAGCACATTCTGTGTGATGTGATGTGCAAGAACATCATTGCTGCTTGATGGTCCAGTTTTCTGCATCATGTCTCCATCCCTCTATCTGTTTGCCTGTTGTGCGTGAGAATGAAACGTGTTTTCTAAATGAAACTAAATGAAATACATTGCCATTACATACACACACACACACACACACAAACACAGATACTAGGAAGAGAGTCATGTTAACAATTACAGTGTAATCTCCCTTCCTGTAAGTGAGTGTCAGTAGGATATTTGTGTACCAACCAACTGTGAAATAATGAGCCACTACAGTGAATCACGAATGGAGATGTCTGAGTGTATTTGTGATTATATGACCTTCCTGACCACGCTGTCACGTGTGGTTAGAAAGGTGTGACTGCTTTTTCCCACCCGCAGATCTTGGTCTCAGAGTTTCCAGTGGAAGGCAAAACACTTCCCTCCTTAACCTATAAATGTGTGTGCAACTGCATAATAAAGACTGTGTTTTTGTTTGTGTCTGAAGTTTGTTCTTTTCCGTCTTTAGCAATTGCAGTTCCACTCATTTTTGACCAATTTTATGAATTTCTTATGTGTTTAAACTGCATATGAACACGCTTCAGAGGCTTAATGTTTCATCTCTATGCTCATGTGAGTTTGTCAGTGCTACAATCACGCTGCCAGTCAGTGAAATTAGTTACTTATTATACATATGTTTATAAAGAAATACTGTATAAGAAAGTCTTACTTGGCATCTTGCAATTACAATGTGTTGGAAAGTATTTCTTACTTCAGCCCTTACAGATGCAGTATGGGAGTAAAATTTAACATAAAATAAAAATAATTAACTATAAAGCAATCCAGATGATAAACATGCCAGAATACTGTTACCTGGTTACTCAAGATAATCCAAAGATTTGTTGTGAGCAGTTTCATGTAGGAACTTTTTTCTTTCTACCAATAGTCCCTACATGAAAGTGCTCACAAAAAATCTGTGGATTATCTTGAGTAACCACATCATGATCTCTGCAAAGCGACGTTGCTGTTGAGTTTTTCAAATGTATTTTTTTGGCGCTTTGAGCACCACAAGCCAAGTGCCATATAGTCCCATTATATTCGAGAGAAGGCAGACATCTCTATGGCCGATATCTCCAAAACTCAGCAACTCACACCAAAACAATCTGGATGGATAAATAGCACTACACTATTTTACTGTGAATTATACAGTGAGTTAATGAAATACTACTAATGTATACGAATACACTAAAAAGAAACAAAGTAAAAGCCTCTTACCTAAGATTTGAGTTTTGCCAGATTAATTTGTAATGAGATTTTTGCAGATAGAGTTATGATATAATTATAACATTATTAGCTTAATCTTAAGTATAACATTCTGCAGTTGTATGATAACTTCCTGTGATACCTTATAAGAATCAGTTCAAATAAAGAGTTACTGGGACATCTTGTGGTCAAATACCAGGAGTGCATACACAGCCCCCTTCTTAATGCTGTGCTATATATTTTTAACAAAATTACTTTTTGAATTATGAATGCTTAATAGAGTCCTTAGGATATTTGATCCAATTCCAATGAATACATACATTGCAGAATTTCTTTTCATCCTGGTGTAAACACACGTTTTTATTTTTTAGATTTTGAGATCTGCTGGGTTCAGCTTTGTGGCAGATTAGTGTGTAGACTGTTGCCTTGAGTTGGGAGCAGTATTTTACATACTGTGTGTGTTGTTCTCCAAAGTGGCACGACTGGTGTAAACTTTGTCTTCTTAAATAACTTGAAATACAGAGTACCGAGGTGGTTCCAAGCTAAGAGCACATTTGCACATTTAGCTTTCTGTGCCCAAGTTCGGGTTTAGTGTCAAGTTTGTTATTCCAACTATAGAAAAAGACTGTTGAATGAAATGGTTTCATTCAGGGTGTAAAAAGCGACAAAACATCCGGCAAAACACAAAAAAGACCTAACTGTAGGGCTGCATCAAAAACCTGAATGCAATGAGTAAACTGTTTATGTCAGAGCCAAAGATAAACACATACTTATACACGTACTTAGGAGCAATATAAGATGTAAGGAGGCTAGTTGTGGGCTATGGGACCAGTAGCCTACACAGAGGTGTGTGTGTGTGTCTGTGTGCGTGTGTGTGTAAAGTGTTCAGCAGCCTGACAGCCTGTGCGAATGACTTCATTCTCTTATATCTTCTGAAATCATGACCCCGTCTGACTTGTCAAATGATAACAGGTAAAGTACCTATTGAGGCGGTCCCCCATGTCTCCATGAGTATTAAAGACCATACAGACTGAAAGCAGATGTGTTACAACCACAGACTGTATAAAATAGGTTACAACCCTCCCGCTGTCCCGCACTACCGGAATCTGACTGCCGGTGAGGACGTGGCGTGGCGGAAACCCCGGAGAGAGGAGCACAAAGAGAAGCTCCCTGCGCAAACTCACTGACACGACAGCGGCTCTGTCCTTCCACGTGGACCCAGTCATTGATCAAAACACTCCGGTCGGTCTCCGTGGCAGCCAGGGAGCGCGCGTGCCGCCGCCGTTGCGCAGTGCAGACCGGGAGGCGCGAGCAGGGCTGTGCGTGGTAGAGGTGTTCTCCAGATATGAACCTGTAAACGCAAACCTGCTCGAATTAAAGCTTTTTATTGTCCACACATCCACTATGCAGACAGGTAGGCCATTACCACTCTGAGTAGAGATGTAGAGTATCGCCGTATTTATCCAGCTGTAGACCGCAATGACGGTTTCACTGTTACTTCAGTTCATTAAACGAGGCTATTGTTTACGCTAACTTACACCTAGCCGTACTTTAACTTGTTTTTGTTTTAAAGAAGGCCTGTAATGTCAAAGCAGGAAGGCAATATGAGTTTATCAGAAATAATCAGTGTTTACAATGTATGTGTATGCCGGCTGTGATAATACTTCAGTGAGTTGTTGGTGTCAGTCAGCCGTGTCATGTATGTGTGGCTGTGTGTTAGCATCGCTGCTGCTCCACATGAGGAACCTGCAGCAACATAGCTAGTTTGTCATTATATCCAATATAATGGGGATAAAGCAGCGCACTGTAAGTTACACATCCCAAACCAGCATTTTAATCCAGATATGTAACATCTGCATCTAACACTGGAGACACATGGACATATTCACTCACTACTGCGGACAGTGTAGATGGACTTTCTGAGCTATAAATAGATGAAGAGGTTTTAATTGATTTTGCCATAATGGACCATAAGGTCCACCATCTGTGTAACTTGTAAAGGCTGCAGGATTGCAGCACTGCTATAATTATACAATGATGTAGGCAGGAGGTGTTACATGTAGATTGACTACTTGGTTATGAGTATGTAGATGTATTTAGGCAGATACTCTGAAGCAGTAGCCATGTGAGAATGTACAGTATCATGAAACCATCACCTCTGAAACTCTCCTATGTCCCAAAGAGGGAGTATTTGTATTTTTTAGTGTTTTTTCTTTTCCAACCATCAAACAATACATGCTGGCCATACTGATGATACAAATCCGTGTTGGAAAAGGCTTTTTATTCCTATTCAGTTGTATAATCAGCCAGCAATAATTGGTGGATACATTTGTGACTGCATCCTAGCTGAATTCTGTACAGATGTGATGTGAAGTTATAACATGGCTGTGTGCTTGTAGGTGTGTTCATGGAGTCTCACCTGGGCAGATCGGTCCCATGTGTCCTGTCCCTGTTCCTGCTCATACATTTGTGCCTAGCTGCACCAGGTGTACCTGGGACACAAAGGTAACCCCACCTCCCTCCTCTCAAGTTTTACTTGATACATTTTTATTGTCATAAGAAACAAATTTGCACAATGAACATATCAGCGAGGGCTGCAATATCAGAATGGCCAAGATTTATGTATAACACTGGATATTTGAAGCAGACCTTTTGCAAAACATGGAAAATGAAGTATGCCTCATGTGAGGAGGGTACAGTTGCGTTGTCGTTGCCAGCAAAATAAACAACCTTTCTTTCGCCTCTGTTGTATTCACTTATTAGAGAAAATAAAATAAATTAAATCAGTATTTTTATATGTTTTTGCATGTTTAATTTAAAATAATGAAATAATTGTTTGTCTCACAGGGAGGAATCAGTAGATGCCCGTCCCCCTTCAGTAGCGCTAGCCAATCCCTTTGGCTCTGGAGAGGACAACCGCAGGTGAGTGACACATGGATGCTGTGCTGCTGTTACACATCCAGCTCATTTTAAGCCATAAATTTGCTTAATTGCTTTCTTTAAAAGAGAAGGATTGACACAGTCCCTAAGTAGAAAGCCTATTCTGTCTTTGTCTCTACAGTATGTCTAAATGCTCAAAATGCAGCTTGAAATTCTAATCTTTCTCTCAGAGGATAATAAAATATGAATTACATAGAATAAAGATATTTACTGTCATGCATTGTTTTGTCAGACTACTGTATGACTTTAGTTAGCACTAAAGTCAGAGACACAACATGCAAACCACATCCCAATTTGTTGAACCTGCAATCTGTTTTAGTGGACTAAGCAGCGGCTGTCTGGTCACTGTGGACTTTGGCTGCTGTGCTGTACTAATGATGTGGCCTGCACCATATACTGATAAGATTACATGAGCAATAACTCTGCTTTATGTTGCAATTATGAGATAATTTTTCTTTATGGAGACAGAGAAAATATAGATTATCCACACACATTGCAAATAAAACAGCTCACCCTTGGTATATTTGTTACTGCAGTGTGAACATAGTGAACTACAGGATTAATTTATGCGGATGGCTGCCCACCATTGAGTCTGGTTCTGTCCAAGGTTTCTGCATCTTAAAGGAAGTTTTTTCTTGCCACTGTCGCCAAATGCTTGCTCATGGTGGGATTTGTTGGGTCTCTGTAATTAATATTATAAAGAGTACGGTCTAGACCTGCACTATAGGAAAAGTGCAATGAGATAACTTCTGTTATGAATTGGCGCTATATAAATAAAATAAATTGAATTGAATTTATTCAGGGAACAAAATGGGACACACAACCACTTTGTGGACTTAGTGCCATAATAGTATGTTGTTGGTGACATTGTGGCTGCAGCTTCTTTTCACTGACTGATAAGAGTAATGGATGTGAACACTACTCTATCACAGTGGTAGCTTAAACCTGCAATGTGGAACTTTTGTCTCCCCCTTCTGGCAGTGAGAGTAATTACACCAACAATGTTGACTTATGCCTGACCTATTACATAACACTCATAGCTCCCAGGCTCTTGTTCAGAAACAGTTGCAAAAATACAGAGACATTTCCACAGTTTTAAGACAATAATCCATTATTTAGGTAGAGTAAATGTAATAGCTACACAGCCTACTCCAAATATTTTACAAATACCAATCTGTCCAAGAGCAGTAATGCGACATTCGTGTCTGCCCTCAGTTCCTTCTCTCAGCGCTCTCTGACGCCAATCGCTTTCTTTTTTTGTCTGTAATCCTTCCTCTGAACGCTGAGTTTCTTTTTTTATCTGGAGCATCAGAAACTTTTCTTGGACGCTTCTTAGGTTTTTCCTCCATACTCCTAGTTGCTGTAGCCTACTCCGTCGCTACAGTTGCTCCCACCTTCAGCTCTGGCAAACCAATCATTGCTGGTTGGCGTAAAACGCATCATTACCTGTGCGCCAGCACAGGAATGTTGCCAAAGACACCAGATTTAACAAATCAGTTTTAAGTCTTGGCTCTAAAGGTTTTTCTGATTGGTTGAAATGTACTCTGTGCTGTGTGTGCCACAGGTTGCTGCAAAGTTACATTCAATCCAGTCTGACGGATGACCAAGGAGGACCAGAAATCAGCACCTGGGAGCAAGGTAGACATCTCTGCCTACTGGTGTAACACTTGTATAAGTTCGGACACAGGGCTGTCCTTTCGATCTTCACTACGAAATATACATACTCTGATTACACAGACAGCTGTTTACTGAAATAGTGAACAACGTCTCAGGTTCTAATAAAGTAATTTTCTATGACTTTGGCATGTTGAATCTTTTTTTAAGCTGTGCAAAAGATCCAAATTCTTGATATCTGATAACCAGAGAAGCTGTTTTCTGGCAGAACATCTGTTTCCCAAACCATCATTTAACAGTTAACATTACTGCAGTTGTGTTTGTGTGTTTACAGTAGGGTAAAGTTTCATGCTGTACATCCTCTGCAGTTATACTGCAGCAGTATATCAAATGTGTTTGGTATTAAACATGTCAGTCTTCTCCTGCTTTGTGTCAGAGGTATTCTTCCTGTTTCGTCTTTATGACTACGATCGCAGTGGACTCCTGGATGGCTTGGAGATGATGAAGCTACTTTCAGACTATAACTCCCATCATACACCTGGAGCACAGGCCAATGAGCTGGTGAGGAGGAGTGGCTGTAGGTGTGTGTGTGTGCTGTGTGTTTGAACTGACATTGTATTTGTGTCTACTTGTACAAACTCAACACTTTAATACTTTTTGACCCGTTTATATGATATGTGTGTATCTGTGTGTGCGTGTGCATATTTTCTGAGTTCAGGTGGTGTCTATGGTAGACTTTTTACTCCAGACTCAGGATCTAAACCAGGACGGCCTGTTGGCCCCATCCGAGCTGCTGTCTCCTTCATTACCTCACACACAGGTACTGTACATTTACACAAACACACTCTCAACTCTTTCCTATGTAATTATAATGTAGTATGGTCAGGCAGTATGATTCTATAGTGATGTTATTATTGTCATGAATTTTTTGTGTGCCTACTGGTGCAACATGTAGTAACCACCAAAAATACGTCTTCAGGAAATAAAAGTTACAACATTTTGATATATATGTGAAAAAATAAAGATTTTTTATTTTAAACTTGGAAATAGTAGTTTGTCAAAGCAATCCCATGTCAACACGCGAAAGTATGTTAAAATACTGAAAATCAGCTGACACCTTGAAAGTTTTTATTTCATTTTAACAGGATACATGATGATAGGATTAGCTTTGATGTTTTATCACCAATTAACATGTAGACCAAGGTAGTTTTACATTTTAAGTATGTATTTCATGTTGGTTTACTGAGCTGTACCTAGTTTATTCTCATTTGTGGTTGAGTGTATTAACATTACCTTATTTTTGCCACCACAGGACTCCAGCAACAACGAAGCACCTCACCAGGAGCAGGTGGTGGCAGTGGAGGAGAAGCTGTCAAACCCCAGTACTGACGAAGAGAAGGCAGGAGCAGCTGAGCAGCAAGAGGAGGCTCATGAGGAAGTAAAGACAGCAGAAAAGGAACTCAAAGAGCAAACAGACGAACAGCATGGACAACAAATCCCAGAAGCCCCAGCAGGAGAACAGGGGCAGGATCACAACGTCCCTGTTCATCTGGGGCAACCAGAGATATGAATGCAAACACACATGCTGGTTCAGTCCACACTATCATTCTGTGCTCTCGAGTCAAGCCAGCAGAAGACTGATGACTGAGTTAAAATACTGCTCTCAACTCAGAGGACTTCTTCTTCTGCATCCCCACAAATGGTCTTCCTCTTGATTTGAATTCTGAGATTCTAACATCCATTTCAACTGACTGTTAAACATTGATAAATCATTGATAAATGAAAAGATGAATCCTGTCACTTCATTAGAAAACTTTTTCTACAACAAGTACCAAGTACCTATTGGTTTTATTTTTGAATGCAAAGATTTCTAGAGCTGAATTCAAAATGCAATATTATCCATATTAGTAAAACAACAGCCATTATTAATAGACATTAGTACTTTTAGTATTTTTTTCTTCTTCCAGCAAGTGAAACAGTTGATAATCTCATTTTAAATAATTTGAAAATTGTAAAATGTACTTGATTTTAAATATTTGATTTGAATTGAATTGTATTTATTTACCCTTTTCTGTCATACTTGAAACATTTAGCATATTTTTAATGTGTTTGTGTTTCTCTATATAGAGTATGTTGTTTCATGTACACACTGATTGGCCTTATTGTGTCTTTCCCACTCTAGGCTTTGGATTTGCACCTAGTAGTTGTGCACCAGGAGTGCATCTGGACTGTTAGTTCAACTGGTCTCATTTAGAGACAGCTCAGTTTAGCCAGTGTGATAAGACACACTGGTGTGCCACGAAATTAAATTTGGTCTTCAATGAGAATTTCCTCAGCCCACATACACAATGACTTTCTTTTGACGCACTTGAGTACGATCCAGTAAGCATTATATTTTGATGAGGGTTTTAATGTGCCTGAATGAGTTGGGAACCATCAAATTACAGAACAGTACTGTGCTTTTAATGAGTACTTAATGAGTTACAGCCTTCTACCACCTTAGACTACAGGCTTAAAAACTTTCATCTTCATAATTAAGGTTGGGAAGGCCTCGTTGAAATAACATTAGATGAAATGTAATATTAAATTCAGCCTTTATCTGCTTGAAATGTGTTTACAGTATGAAAGGGTTTACTATTTGTTGTATTTTTTTTCCTTTTTAACCAGTTATGCATTTATACAGCTGGAGAAAATAAAGCAATCGTTTTTTTGTCCCTCTTTCATTAAGAGGGACCTGGATGCAGACACAATGGCGGACCTCCGCAAGAGGCACTCTCCGTCCTCAGCAGCAGAAGTTGGGTCTTCTTGTCATTTTTGCGTGTACATCTACATTGTGCATGTGCATACGTGCATGGTCCACTTGTGGCAGAAAATGGAAAAAGACGAAACACAACAACTTTATTCACTGATTTTGGTGAAATTGGATCTTATTTTATTGAACCATTATTTTCTGGCAAAAACGACAAGAAGGAGACCAACTTCCGCTGCTGAGATCACATGATTTCCTGTAAACTGCGGAGGTGCTCCATTGTGTGTCTGCAGCTAGGTACTCTTTCTTTCATTCTGTCTCCTGTTAAGCCCATGGCACACCAATCAAAGTTTTGTTGGATTTGTCAGAATTATTTTTAAAGGCACAAACACAACACATACATACACTGTATATTATTATACTGTAAAATAGGCAAAGCTAAGAGAACAAAAAGAAATTAATGGTTTGCATTAATTAATTCTGTGTATTGGGACAATAAAGTTTTTTCTTCATGAAGCTTATTATTTAATGCAAAAGACATTGGTCATGAAAAGTAGTTAACAGGCTCCTAGGTGGGGAATTTGACATCAAAATATAAAAAAAATTGACAATGTAGTGGATGACAAAAAGTATTTGTGTCGGCAGAATACAATTAGGGCATATGTAATGTATTAAACTAAACTATTTGTAGCAGGCTCTTGCCGAAAGCTCAGTGAAAAAAAATATATTGATAGGTAATGTCCTACAATGCAGTATTTATTGTATAGTATTTATTTATTTTATTTACTTGGCTTTATTAGATATAGCTTTGGGTATTTACTCTTCCTGTCATCAGCTAGCTAACTAGCTGCTCCTTTAACAAACCAGTCGGTTGCTAGGCACCAGAATAACAGCCGGGCAGACATGGCGGAGAACAGGCAAAGTGCAGGTTCGTACGTGTTAGTTACCTTCTGTCTACTAGTTTAAATTCTAATGTTCAGACAACAATACAATGGGCAGTTTCTGTTTATCTAAAGCCCCTTGGAGCCACAATAATGTTGCCTTCAAAATTATGGTCACACTAGTTGAAAGATAAGACATTTTGGAGTTATTGCTTCAGTAACAAGCTAAGCTAACTCTTGGCTCTGTTCCTGGTTTCTCCCTCTTCTGTCTGTCAGAGACCATAGTGTCAGATGTTCACAAGAAGATCAAAGCAGCTTTTGAAGCGTTTGACTACGAGTCTAACAACACAGTGGATGTCCGGTGAGCTCCAACTACTGTACTGTACTGTACTGTGTTTTCCCTGGCTCATAAACCAGATGGTTGTAATGTGAAAACAAATTCTCAAAAACACAACCCTCTTAACCTCTTTGGGTCACAACTCATAACTTCAAACACAGTGAATATTAAAGTGGAACGCAGAAATTTGCAATATTATAGTTCTTAAATTTAAGTAATAAGTTTGTGTTGAGAGACTAATATATAGATAGTTAATTATATAGAGGAAATACAGTAAATGTTTTTAAAGTAAACTGAAACACCTTTGTGTACCATTTAAATGAGGTGAGGAGAAATGTGCGAAACATGCCTTAATGCATTTTTGAGGGACATCAGCACCATCATACACAGTCTTTACATGCTGGTAAACAGTGTGGTCTAAGATGATGTTTGTGTTCCAGGGAGATTGGCACCATCATCTATTCCCTGGGTTGCTTCCCCACCCAGGCAGACCTACATGACTTTATTGCTGAGGTCAGAACAGTGTTTACTTATATTTTGCTCATAATTTGGATGAATAAAACAACCGGGAAAACTAATCATCTGAGGCGATTATTAAAAAAGGATTCTAACATTTCATATTTTAGTCACATTACAGTATCTACTATACCTTCTATAATGTAATGTACAGAGAAAGATGTTATTGACTTTTACGGCAGTTGGGGTGACTTTATAAGCAGACCGTTTTGTTAGTTAGAAAATTGCTTGTTCAAGAACCAAAACCCAGCATATTTGTCCTGTTCAACTAGGTGGAAGAGGACCACACAGGATATGTCCATTTGGACAGGTTCCTCCCAGCCATGACCAAAGTGCTGCTGGAGCATAAGTAAGACACTTCTATATATTTTATCTCACCAGTCGTGTTGTTTTGTTTGTAACTGAATAGATAAAAATGCTGGATTTTGAGGGTGAGAATGTCATGATGCAAATAGGTGCTTGTGTTAAAGCAAATAATTTATTCTAGTGTGTCTTTCTACAAGATGTTACTGAGCGAGCATGACCTGTCACTGGTACAAGTTTTCAGATTGCTTTTATATTTGGTAAATATAATGAGGAAGTTACTAGAGTATATCACAGAATAGATGTGTGTTCTAAAGGTCTACAAATGCTACCACTGTGCGCTGTTTTCTGCTCATTAATCCTTAAGGTGAGGTTTTTTCATTACCTAGAAAAAACACCAAATGTCAGACTTCTTTAAATAATCGATGCCACTTTCTTTTAAACTTGTGCTTTTCTGTGCTTAAAGCTGCTAAATGGATTCCAAAGCGTATACTCCGTAATTTACAGTTTTGTCCTTATGTTGTCCACCCCTGACAATATTTCAGCTTCACTTGAACCAGTAAAAACCGTGTGTGTGTTTTAGGTTCCCTCCCATCCCTGAGGACCTTCTGCTTCAGGCCTTTGAGGTGAGACCAGCTTCTGTTTCCTCATATTCTACAGTGTTGTAGTTTAGGAGGAGTTAACAGGTTAGCTGGCACTTAGAGTATCTCAGTTTTATCTGGTAACCGCAGATTCCCTCAACCTCCCTTTTCAGCACCAGCGACTGCACAGTATCTAAATTTAGGAGAACATCATACTGTCAACAGAGTGCTACTAACACCACAGTGTTAATTACTGATATTTGTTAAAGCATAAAGGCAGTCACACTGTGTTTCCAGGTTCTGGACAAAGAAAAGAAAGGATACCTGGGGCCTGAGGAGCTGACAAAGTATATGACACAGGAAGGTAAAGCAGAAGCTTTCAGTTTTTACTTTGTGAGGTAAAGAAAGATTCACTTGTGCGGTGAAAAGCAGATTATCTCATAGATATGTTTTTGTGTGTCTAACACTCCCCTTACTTCCACAAAATAAGTACAATGGAGGAACTGTATTTTTTAAACCATGGCTGTGTTGTGTTTGTTCATGGCTGTCTTTAAACCAGGTGAGCTCTTCACTCAGGAGGAGATGGATGAGATGCTGACAGCACTCGCTGATCAGGAGAAGAACCTTATCTATTACAAAGACTTAATCAGCCAGCTGACCATTGACCCGAACATGTAGAAAGTATCACAGCGTGCGTGTGTCAGCATAACTGTTTAGAAATATTACTATAGTGTTCGGTGTTCATGTCTGCATGGTTTTAGAGTGGGCTTGTAGTTCTATACTGTATAATAAATAAATGTACATAGTTCAATCCTGACTTTGTGTTTCCACAGTTGTCTTTCAATTCAAATAAGTCAGATTCAGTCTTTCAAATTAGCAGCAGCATGGAGCACCATGTCTGACAATAATTTAAAAGTCCATTATTTTGCATAGCATTCAGTAGTTTTATGCTCCCAGAGCATGCTGGCTGAGATGTTCTAAAACGTTCTCCAGAATCACATTAAATTGGAAAGTATGTGTAAAGCATAAATTAGAGAGATGCCGTCTACTTTCTACATGTAAATGAAATCAGGATCACCACACACAACTGTGATGTATTCAGGTTTGCTAGCTAATGCAAAACACATTTTTTGGTCGCAATCTTGCACTTGGATGGAATTAATAAGTAAAGTAATTCAGACTGCTTGTGTACGGGGATCTACTCCTTTAACTTCTGACTTCAAGTTTTTTCTTAAAATTTAACGCAAAAGCTCAACATAATAATATTCGGAGGTACTGAAAAGTGCTTGTGTATTTAAGAGAGAAAAGCTTTATTTAAGGGAGCTTGCTGCTGACCCAATCCCAGAACCTGTGCTCAAAATGGAGGCTGATGCATTGTGCTAGGTCTTAAAATAGCACAGGCTCCTTACAAGCTCTGCAGAAGTGGACTTATAGTATATGGAATTTTCTTGGCTTGTTTTACATGGAAAATGTTCATTTTTAATTTTGTGTACTTATGGTATGAGAGGAAAAACCGAGCAGATTAGCAGAGTGGCTTCACCAACCTATTAATGCCTTCAATTAAGGTTAGTTTTGCTTGTTGAACGTATGAAAACATTACTGCAGAGTATTATTGTGCAAGTGAAGCTAGACTTCTCAAAGTGCTTATTTCTTAACCAAATCTCTAAGAACAATTTAAGGTCAGTGACGGCAATAATCGGCACTTCTGCAAATACTGTAGACATTTTTCGACAGACATTTGTACGACATGCAGCAGTAATAAAATAAAGTCTTTATGTAATTTAAACGTGTTAGTCCAGGCACTAATCAAACTGCAGGGTACAAGCCTGCCAATATAAAAAGGTAAAAATAATCTGGCGTAATCTGGACACAGCGGTGGTAACAGAAACAGGAGGTAATCTGGTCGTTCATTTGACAGACGGTTAGACAGTACGTGCAGCCAACGGACAAATAGGGAAAGCAGGACTCAGTAACATGATGAAGACCAGGAACATTGCCTATATGAAGTGACTTCACATTAAATTAAAAGTGAAATGTGTTCAATGTTAGGAGTGGGAAGGAAACAACCTTCATCACGGTGAATCATGATGTTGTTCAAAGGAGCCATGATGTGACAATCCCATAGTACTGGTCACAAATGTGTGCAATTATTGAGTTCAGTGCAGCCATGATGGGCATGTAAATTGTCAATAAATGACTAAGTATGAGAAAATAAACAAAGCAATGACTGCTTTATCAGCATAGCATTTTATCATAGGTGATTCTGCATTCAATAGTAATACATGCATGAAACACAGCTTTGGAACAGGGATGGCATGACTTACCTAGAGCTTAGATAAGCATGTGATATGATAGCAAACAAGCAGTATCTATCTGAGCATGAATGCATGCTAAAGTTCTGCTTTAAACAGTTTCATTTCACAGTAAAAACAATGACCCGTTAACTTTTGGTTTCAAATCACAAAGACATCAGAATATAAAACATAAGCCTACAATAATTGGAAAAAGTCCCTTTTCACTCAACACCAAAAGTCAAAACAGATTAAGGCTCATTTACCTTCAGCATAATCAAAAAACAGCATCAAATCAGTAAAATTTTAACACACATTTAAAGGGATTTCTTTACCTTTAGGTTTTTCATTTTCTCTTAACCTCATACTTGTTGCATTATAACATGAATAAATGTGTTCCTCAGTGTAAAGGGGCTTTAACAAGCAGCTTTACTTAAATAATAAAGAAATGAAATTGTGTAAGCAAGGAAAAAATATTCCACTGGCATGTTCAGCTGTGGTTGTCAAACATCCTTCATTCTGAATGAACTGAAGCTGGGTCTGTGATGGAATGATTGATTTGTACATAGTGAGAAAAATAGAGTTTTAGTCCAGTTGCTTCTGTAAATACAATTTCAAATAAAAGTGATTACAACTCTGAAAAGAGTGAAATGGGAGTTGATGGCCATTTAGAGGCTATTTTCACTTTTATTATCTCAATATTATAAGAAAAATAAATCTAGAAAGTAGTGGCTTTAACATGAACATGAAAAGTGAGATATCTTACTACAAGTAAGATGAAGACTAAAATATTACATTTTCTGTGTGGTCCACTACTCCACACATTAAGGGGATTCATGGTGAGTAACACAATAGCTTCAAGTCAAGCTTACAATTCCATGTTGCTAACCCCCTCTTTCTAGAAAAAAATCGAAAACTAGAGATGACATTGTGTTTCACGGTATGCAGCCATATCACATGAGAATGTGAGAACCGCCTGCCAGTAACTTCTTTGCAGCAATGTTATCAGCGGCGGTCCACATGGGTTATTTGGTCCTTAAAGAGCCATAAATAGACACAAGAAGAGAAGAAGGAACACGGGAGAGGTAATAGAAAAGTTTGACAAAGGAACATGGAAGAGAAAGACAATGACAAGACGGCATATAAAGAAAGGTGAAACAAAAAGAACGTGGAAGTAGAGAGGAAATCTTTGACATCATATCCAGCTACTAACAGTGGTCTCTTTTGCATTATTGCACTGCAACTGACATACAGAGGAATGATAATCTTAACACAAATCAAACACACCCAAACCAGTACGCACATTATTCACATATATTAGGAAGAACGGGAGGTGATAACCTCACTAGCTTTTTTCTGTAAATCTTTCTGTGCCTTTGAGAATGAGATAGCAGAGGGAAGAGGCAAGACAGAGTCTTCTCATTAAAGAGTTCAGATGTGACCTTTTAAAACTGACTGGTTTTTCAACTTTTCAGCCTTAGTTTGGCTTTTTTAAGATTTATGTAGGTGACAACACCTAATAAACATGCTTCCAAGAAACAGATGATTCAGCTATTTCAGTAATTACACAACTGGATAAGTTTGTTGCACAGTGGAGTCACAGGTTAAAATAACAAAGAGAATTTATCCTACAGCAGAAAATATGCAGCTTTGTCAGCGACTTAACAAAACAAAACTTGGTATTTTGCCTCGCAGCCAGAGTAGAGTTATGATGTATTCAAAGTCTTGATACACTACTAAACAACATGCGACAGGCTACCCAGTGCGGCTCTATAAAAACAACCTTGTGTCTTTGTGACTTTATCCAAACCTCATCCCTCTTTATCTCATCCTGGCTGAAGTCTTGTAAGGCCGCGGAGAAGTAGAGGAGGACAGGAGTCAGATGATGAGCTACAATGACTTGGCAAAGATGTTGGGTGTCAAAGTAGGACACAGCAGGGCGGTGTCTCCTTCAACGTTTTGGTTCTAAAAATCAAATAAACTGGATGCAAAAGGGCTTTGAACTGTGCAATCTAAATATTTTGGGAACCAGTTTTTCTTTGGGCCATCTGCAGTCTACTCAGTGGTTAGACAGAATAGGTTTAAACTGTGATTAGTCAGTCCATAGTACGTTCAGCTGCTATTCCGTGGTCAATTCCAACAGTGCTAACCCCAGACTAACCTACTATTTCTATTTTGAAGTTTTAATAATAGCTTTGCTAAAGCAACACACCTGTTAATTCCAGCTTGTTAGAGGCATTATTGTGACACTGAAACAGGAACCTGTTTCTAATAAAATCTGCACAGATTTTAATGCTAAGCTTCCAATTTCCTTTACCAATGACTGCTGATTTCTTATATTCATATTTAACTGTTGCTAAGAGGTATCTTCGTCACTTCTCTGTCTGGTTGAATCATTGTACAGCGTTTTGTTCTCTTTTTTTGCAAACCCTTCATACAAAATAACATCTATTTGTAAATAAGACTTTCTACAACCTAAAAGCATGAAAGACCATTCAAAAATATAGAGTATTCCTCTCAGCCAAATGACTGTACCAAAACAAGCTTTTGTGGCAGCCGATTCCAAACTTTTGAGCGGTAGTGTATATGTAGATGATGTTAATGAAAGAGGGATGAAATCAGTGATGATGCCCTCCAAACCAATATAAACACACACAAACACACACACATACACACACAGAGACAGACATACTCAACCTTACAAAACTGTAATGTTTGAGTTTACTGTTTTTTCTCAAATATCAAAACTGAACCCATATAATTAAAATCTGGTGGTTTAACCTGATTAATAACCACTGTACCCCATCAACTGACTCCTAAGAATGATAATCAGTTTTCCTTATGATCCACCTGGGCCGTGAGCTTCAAGTGTGACAGCATTAGCCTGATACATTTCACAATCAGTACCTGTGTTTGCCACAACAGCTACATTGCATCCCAACAAGATCAAGTTTCCAGTGTGACAGAGTCACATTGTTTGCCAACATCTAGTCAGCACTACACACAGATAGACCATATAGTGTCCTTTTCTAGATCTGCAGCACCAGGCCAGCGGCGGAGATGTTGTCCCCCCCACCTGCAGTTTGGTAAACCTCAGTGCACACCAGCACTGGAGCTACACAGATCTCGTAGTCCTCTTCATCCCAGCAGCTGACGGGCCTGGTCTCCTGCAGAGGGATACGCTGGCTGCCCTCCTGCCGGCTAATGGAGAAGGAGTCGTCCATGATGAGCCTCGCCTTGCTGGGGTCAATGTCATTAGAGCCACAGACATGGCGATTAGCTGTGAGAGAGGCCTTGGCTGTGGCTGACATGGTGTTCTTCCACTTGGAGCCGCGTGTCACAATCATGGCCTGAAAGGCAAGTGTGTGGACATGGAGCCGAGTCAGAGGCTTACCCTTAGCACCATTTGTGTCACTGTCTGCACTGGCATCCTTCTGGCGCTGGTTCAAAATGCGATAGACCTCCCTCATCTGGTCGAGGACAGTAGCTACACGAGGGTTTGGGTCCGACAATACTGTGATGTTGGAGCCTTTAAGTAGACTGAGCAGGTTGGGAAGCTCCTGTTCATTCATGCCTAAAGAGTCCGCCTGAGAAAGCAGAATCAGGATGAGTAAAGGACCTGCCTTAAACTGAACTGTGCACTTAAGCCATACGGTCTCATTGTGTAAGAGTAAATGTTGTTATTAGACTGGCCACAATATAATGTATTTTGTTTACTACATTTGAGAAAAATCTGTCCATTTTTTAAATACATCAAGACACCAGAGAGCAAGACATTAAACATACTCTAATATATCAACATGAAATACAGGAAGGCAAACATAGTATCTGTTGAGTCACAGACTGTTTTGTTTACAAATGTATTCAACAAATTTAACTAAGCAAATCTAGTTTCAAAACTACCTGATATCATTTGTCAGACATCTTGATCCTTTTCACTAGACTACCTCACTGAATTGTTCTGGGATTAACTGAGTTTTTTCACCCCTGTGTTTGTGTAATTGTTCTAGTCTCACATGTGAATTAATGTGTTGATTCATTTAATTGTTCAGTAATACATACATGGGGGATGACATAGTGAAGTAGGTCTTCCATTATACTCTCTTCTACAAAACTGGCCATCTCAAAATGGACCCCAATCTGTGGAGATGAGGACGACAGGAGGTTGGCCAGGCGGGAGAGGAGAGCTTCCCGCTCACCTGCAATGATGAAAGGAATAGGTGGAAGGAGAAGAGAAAAAATTGGGACAAAAGGCAGCCAGGCAGTAAGGATTGAAGAAAACAGAGGACAGAAGAGACAAAGTGGAGTAATGAGGAAGTGAGTAAAGCGGTGGAGAATCGAAAAAAGGGAAGAGGTAAGGTAAGATGTCAGAGAGGGAGGGATGCCAAAGACCAGGAGAGGTAAACAAATGAAAGGTAAAGAAAGGGAGGGAAGGTTGAGAAGTGAGGAAAGATGGAGAACGTAGATGAGGGGGAAGAATAAAAACAAACACAAATACAGTACAAACAGTCTGGTGTTGTGGGATGGGAAGTGGAGTGATACTGACTCTCAACCTCCCTTTTTTCTTTTCCTTCTTTCAGCTTCTATCACCATCAACAACCATCATAAATATTTAAAACGTTTGCAAGTCCAGCCAGATTCAATAGCTGTCTATCACAGTCTTGATTGATTGGCTGGTGGTGACTGGATGTCACCATCTACATTGCACAGCACTTCAATGCTGCAAATGCAAAGTGTCAACATAACACATATCTATTAGCATGTTTTCACCTTGATAATTATCAAGATATTACAGAGTATAAGTATAATTATGGTCAAAATAAATATTCATATCAGCACAGGCCTACTCTGCATAACTCATTTCAAGAAGTAGAAGGCATTGTCAACCTTTAAGTGTAACTCAGAATAGACTAGTTCCTTTAAAGTAAAGTGAAATTATCATTAATAATTGTATATTTTTTATAATTGCATCAACAACTGACAAATGTTCAGCACTATCCCATTTCAGTTGTGCGACACAGAGCAACGGACACTACTGCTAGAGGTTCCAAATCAGCAACAAATAAAAGGTTGTCACCAGTTTCCTCTTACCTGACTGGAAGGGGAAGTTATCCATCATTTGCAGCCCACCCACCACCAGCAGATCTGGTTCAAAGTCTTCAAGTTTCTCAGCAAACTCTTCTATGGAGGCCAGGTAGGGGTTATGGTCATCACTGTGGATGATATATCTAGCACAAGCAAGGCCAAACACAGTCAGCTTCAAATACTGTAGAGCCTTAAATTTATACATATGTACGTATGGATGTACATACGTACACACACAGAACACTTAGCTCTATTACTCACAACATTCATTAAACCGAGCCCACCGTGCATGGTGGGAAAATGTGTCTCTGGCTTAAACACACTCACATATACAGTTTACCTTATATGATTCCTCAACATTCTCAAAACATCAACCAGTTACTCAACTAACACATACCTGTTGGCTCTGCGTGAGGTATAGCGCCCCCAGCTAGCACCAGATGGATACTCCAGGATCAGATGAATGTCTGGCTCTTCTACTATGTTACCCGCCACTGAAAAGACAGAGGTAGGTGAGGCACAGGGGCATCGAAGTAAAGAAGACAGGTGTGGGAAAATAGATAAGAGAGTAGAGAGGGCAGAGGAAGTGGAAAAAATAATAAAAAGAATAGGAGGTTGTGCAAACGTAAGGGTAGAGGGGAATTCAGGGATGCACAAAAAGGACTGTGTAAAATAAAAATTACGATAGATAGATCGTGGAAGGTAAAAAGGGTGTACCAGTGTGTGTACCTGTAATGTGCTGTGACAGGACATCTGTAAAATCGGGGCTGAAACTTCCCCCTAGCAACACTTCACATCCCTCATTTGCCATGCGACCAGCCATTACCGGGGCATTGCCGCCTACTGCCCATCTGTTTCCAGGTAAGTCACGGGATGCTTCAACCAGCTTGCTGAACAGGGTATCATTTAGCATAAAACGCCTGCAAGGCAAAGAAAAGCAAAAAAAAAAAATTGTGAAACAATGTTCAAACTGAACAACAAAAACTTGAAAGTATCAACCAGCATTTCCTCTAAACACTTCTTTTTTGTCTTATGTTGTGGTTCTTTCATGCACTTTGTAAAGTTTTTTGAATTGCATCGGGGTATGAAATGTGCTGTATAAACAAATCTACCTTGCCCTGTCTTAACCGATGTAAGAGACTTGTTTAACCAGTCTGTTTACAGATATATAAGATATTTACATGTAGAGGTGCTAGAAAAAAAGTCCCCTTGGCACCCCTTGTTGCTATGAGACACCTGAATAACCATTTTAACAGTGGCATTCTTTCAATAAAAGCTGACATATTTGTGACTTCAAGGTTTTGTCAATCTGAGTTCTGTGCAGTAATCACATAGAAAATAAAAAGAAGCCAGTGTTGTGTGCATGAAGGCTCCCAGTAAACATGTGGCCTTAAACAGACCCAATGTACCAGAGTGTTCCAGAAACAGCATGTACTATATTTTATGAGATTAGCCTGGTTGTGGTTCATCCTGTAGATTAGGTTTATTTCTAGCTCACCTCTTCACGCTCATCTATATCTCACTCAGTGTCTCTCTCTCGCTCTCTGAAGCTGCAGATATATAACTAATTTTAAAATATGGCAAAAAACAATTGTGGCACAAGTTAACTGACAGGGACTGAAGAGAAACAGAAGTAAAAGCAAAGCACACTGAGCAAAATTATTTTATGAAAATAAACCTATTACACATGTGGTTTCACCTGATCTGCACTTGGCAGACATACCCAATCATCTCTTCGGTTCTTTGTACATATCACTTAGCTGGGTACAGGTAAGTGCTTAAGAATTATGGTCTCAGACTTTGCCTACACAAGTTCGGTCATCATCTGGTCGACATCAAGCATTCACAATCCCAAATTCCACAAGAAACCAGGCAAGAAAGAAGCAAGAGAAATAACTAACCGAAATAGCCCTGGTTTCTGTGTCTAATTGAGATTCTTAAACAAAATTATTCTCTCTCACACACATTCCCTTGCCCTTTCTGTCCATGATGAAGGCTTGTTGCCTTTAGGTGTTATTTCTAGACAATGTGCCACAGACAGAACAGGAACAGTCACCAATGAATGAGAAGAGAGTGGAGACGAGTTCAACCTCATAAATACCTTGTACTAGAATGGCTGTCCAGCAACTACCTGATAAAAATCAATGGCAACAAAGACAGAAAAATACAGACAAGCACTGAACAAAGCAAGTTTTTTTTTTTGAAACTCATAGGTTCTACTTGTTGGTCTATTTTGTGTGATGGTCAGAGGAAAGAAGAGAGAGTGAGAGGTTGTATTTATTTGTACATTAGTACACATTCATGGTTGAATGTGAGTGTGTTTGTGAAAGAGCATCTGAGGGAGAAAGAATTAGGTAGGAGCACAGTAGCCTGAGTGGTGCAACAAAGAAACGGTTTTAAATTAGCTGTTGACTGGTCTCAAGCCACACACACAATCACCTTGTATATAAACAGGAAAACTCAGCTAACCAGTCAGAGACCAGAGAGTACAGAGAAGTATTCAAAGATTTGTAAGAGCCTTACAGGCCTGCATTTATATTACCATACTGTAAATGTAGGGTTAATTCCCTGAACTAGACCACAACTATTTAATGACCAGCTGTTATTCACACAAACAACACTTACTCTGCAGCAGCTCCCGGTGCAAAGAAGTAGGCAAAGCTCTGAGCCAGCTGCACTTCATTTTCAATGTAGTTATGATGTAGGGGCTGGTCCGTGGGAGGGAGGTCAATCTTATTAAGCAACGATACCCCGTCCACTATCAGGTCAACACAACCTCCAAAACCTGTGGATGAGGGAGAGAGGCAGAGAAGAAAGAAGAAGCGACATAAATATGAGATAAAAACGATGCCCAGAAGCAACTGGGGCCAATAAGAAGGAGAAGATTGTGTATCACACATTTTCTTTTAGACATTGCAGTCAAACTGAACAGTACACATAGAGCAAAGAGAAAGTTAATGGAAGCGTGCAGCTTCAGTAAACTGAGCAGAGAGGAATCCACCCAACGTGCAGCTGCTGCGACATTTGTTTGCCTCTGTGGCTGATCAAATGATCTGACACATGGATACAGTTTCAGCTGCTGGATCAAACAGCATCAATGCATAGCTTTCATCTAGAAACATTTTCTAAAGCCAGCATGCTGTGCAACAGCCCCAGTCAGCCTACCTGTGTAGGCAACCTCTTAATGAAGCCAAAAGGCCAAAAGTTTGTGGTAGAACTCACATTTGAATTTGTTTTGAATATTAGCTTGACTTCAGGCTGCTTTGTTTGCAGTTGCTTTTCACTGCTCTTAGCTAGTCTATGATTTATTTTTGACAATTTGCTGTAAATAAAAGAAAAAATTACCTGCGTATATTTGTTATCATATGGTCAGCACCAGTTGTGCGTATTTATTGTGCTTTTGGTTGAAAGTCAATAGGCCAGTATTTGTCAGTGTTGTAGTGTTTAGCAATACATACGGTTTAGATTAAACTATGTGTTATATTATTTGACTATGCTGACAAAATTATATTTAATTCTGAATCATTACAATGTAACAGGTCTGACAGCATGGCTGGGCCTGTTGTTGAACTGGGCAAAGGTTGGACAGATTTGGTAAATCACTTCTGTTGTATGTTTTTATCTAGGTTCAAAGGACCCGATTTTAGGATTAGATCATGACAGTCAAGAAGACACAGGTCAATCAGACCATGGAGCTGTTCAAAAGCTGTCAAAGTATGAAAGCCATAACCAGGGCCTGAAACCAATGTGTATATTGTTTTTAACAACAGCTACAATGGTTAGTGCATCCCTAAATTCACCATCTGCTACTATTTAACCATTGTACTAACATAGTTTATACTAGACCGGTCACGCCAAGGCTGCTATTAATTCTGGCAGACAAAATGCTGATCTGGTGACTGTGCATTCATGGTCATCCCTATTTAACCTTCCTCTTTCGCCCTTCTTCAAACTACACTCCACTGTGTTGAGTCTGACTTCAACACACAACATTAGCTTGGACCTCCTTGCTTTCACTTGGTTAGTCATGTGCTGACAAACCTCCTGATACTTCGTGCACTCACGAAGAAAAAAAAAAACGAGTTGTGTAGCTAACGTTAACTTTGCTAACGTTACTTTCTAATTGCGTTAGCCCACTTAAGTTTGTTTTGGGTTAGTGTAACAACATCAATATTAACCAAACCCGGTATGCAGGCTTAGCAATAAACTTTTATTTTTCCGTTTTGTTAGAAATTACTTTAACGTTAGTTCATCTGGAGCAGCTATTACGGATGCCATTAATTTATTAACACAGAAACTCCATAAGCCCCTAAAATGTGGTTATGCTATGTAACGTTAACGTTAGCTAGCTCAAACCACTTGCACTTACCAACGGCCACTTTCGGTCTGGCGACGTTATTCATCCCGACTTTGCGTTCAGCCCGGAGCAGAGAGGACAAGACGGTGTCCAGCCGGTCGTCCAGTTCTGCATTCTGGGGTGACCGGAACCAAAAGGCCAAAATAACCACAAACAGGGACAAAACAGGCCCATATTTCATCCACGAAACCCTGCCTCCCCCCTCCATTGTTGGCTGGTTCGCTAGCTTCACACCGTCAGTAATGAAAAGCACTTCCCGCCCGCTTAACCAATAACCAGCCGTTCGTTGGGTTGTCTGTTTGTTTTGAGGGCCGGAGGGTCCCGGTTGTCCTTTAACTCGACAAATACGGAGTAAATTCCAGGATTTTAGCTATTGATTCAAAATATCACTTCAGCTGTGTTTCAGCTTGTGTAAACTACTACTTTCTTTTTGTACAGGAGGCTTCCACAGCGTGTTTTCTTTTCACCGAAGCACCGCTGTCCAGGTTGGATGATTGGAGGACGCCTGTGTTTAAAACGAACAGCTTTTATTCTACTAAGGGGGCGTGTTTGCTGACAAGCGGAAGTGACAAACGTTTTAGAGCACTTAATCTGAGTTTTAAAACATTTTAACTTTTAAGAGTGTTTTTGCATCTTAGCTTTGTTTCCCCATTATCAGTACAATTTGTAAAGAAATTGTAAGTGATGTTTCTAGCTAGTCTTGCTCACATACTGCTTTAGAATGAATGATTGTCACAAAAATACCACCCATTTACTCAGTCTTAGTTTTATTGCCCTGTTTGGATTAAAATTTTGGATGCAGCAGAAACCTACAACCATGTTTATCAACTACCATCACAAGAATTTTGACACATCTAGTAATCCATATTTTACATATCCTGACCCACATTTTCTCAGTTAGTCAATCCCATCAGGCAAGTGATGCTTCCAATCAGCCACATAAAATGTAAAACTCATTTAAAATGCCAGCATACATATATTCAAGAGTAACACCACCATATCGGGAACCAAATTGTTTTATTTATAAAAAACAAACTGCTCATCTCATACTCTAAGTTTAAAAACACTAACAGGCATCAATTACAATGATTACATCATAACATCATGGGACTGGCATTTGTGGCACTGAGAAATAATGCTTGATTAAAAAATAAAATAAAAATACAAGAGCTGTGATCATTAATTAAAAATTAGACATTAAAACAAATTCACCTCCTCTGCTGCATTAGGCAGAATATTTGCCATCTTTTGAAAGAATGACACTTTTCACCAGTGCAGAGAAAAAAAAAAAAGAAAAAAAAAGGCAACAGGGGGAACAAATTCAATTCTACAACAGGGACAAGTTTGCATCAAATCACCTGAGATAAAATTAAAATGCACCTATGCATCTTAAAAACCCATTTTCCTCCTGTGCAACCTTTTGATTGACTTTTGCTTTAAGAGGTGAAGGAACATGACCTCACAGCAGCTCATTCACAAGAGACACCCTAAATGCAACAATAGTGATTTGTGCTGAGGCACATAGTTTGTCATATTCCATCTGCTAATCCACCTAAATGAAGTGAAGGTTGCTCTCAAGTTTTTCCCCTGTCTGTTGTCAAAAGAAAACCACATGCTGTGTGTGCGCAGGTCATCAATGGGCTTTAACTATAAGGACTAAAAGCAGTTAGACATGGTCAGAGCTCCAGAGCAGGCAAGCAGAGGTATTGCCCTCTAGTGATTATATAATGGACACTGCAGCTCAACACCTGCAAGAGAAAAAGAAACAAAAAAAAACAAAACAAAGTAAGTCAGCAAAGCACAGACTTCAAGCCATATCCATGCTCTTAAAACTTTGATTTGACAAAGACAGTAGCCTCTCAGACTTAAAATGGGAGCTACTGAGGTGGTACAGGGTCAACAGTCAATTTAGAGCTATGAGGCTTGTGCATAAATAAAAGTCCATGCATTCCAGTGTGGTTTATGACACCAGTTGTACTGAATAGGCACACAAAGTTTGAGGCTAATACATTATATTGCTGTTACGTGTTGTTTGTTGTCTTACGTTAGATTTTATTTGGGAATCCCCGCCACAATCTCAGACTCGATTCTACAGTGATCAGATCCACGCAGGAATTTAAAGAATCCTGAAACCAGAAACAGACCAGAGGACAGTTTACACATACATTTGTTCAGTTTCAACAAATTGAAAGAATAGCTTTGGCCCAACACCAACTATGTATGTTTAGAAGTATAAAATATCTTCATGTCTTCAGTGAAATTGTGTGCATTTGTGTCTCATTCAGAACAGCTGCTAGGTATAGCAATGCAGAAAAGTATTCATATCATTTAATTAAAAGTAGAATTCCAACAATTCAATTATAGTATCAGCTAAAATGTACTTTGTATCAAAAGTAGAAATATTCCCATTTAGCTCATTCATTTATTTATTTATTTATGTGGCAACCTGTATGCATTATTTCTTATGTTGTCTAACTGATCTATACAGCACTGGGTAGTTTAAATTATAGAAATGCATCATATGATTTTACAGAAATATGACGTGCACCAAGTTTGAACAGTTTATTAGATACACCTGTACTATAATGCAGTTTAATACAGCATCCCTGCAAAAAATAATAAATCTGTCTTTATGCAGGTTGTAATGTTCAGTTTTTGCAACACTGTCAGAAACAAATAAATGTGGTCAGTTGAGGCTGCATTATACTGAAGTGTTTAATAGTCCATTTTCTTCATGCATGTAAACAGAAGGGCTACTGTTTATAATAAGAGGAACTAGTTGTATGTGAGCTAGTTAAGTAAAATGTGTGCGTTTCTGCTCACCGTTATCACCCCAGTCAGTGTTCCAGGAGTTGGCACAGAGCCAGTAGGGAACACCATCCTCCTCCCCCCAGCCTAGGATCTTGATGGCATGGCCGCCCACAGCAGACCCATACACATGCTGATACACACCTGAGACGAGAAAAAAAAAAAAAAAGATAAAATAAAATACACACAACAAGAGAAGGAACACAATAGAGGAGAGGGTCAGCAAGAGTTTGAGTTCAAGTGCATGAGAGAAAGTCAGAAACAACATTTCACAGAATCACTGAGCTAAATCTGCAATGAGTGCACATGTTCTTACCCGTCTTGTACAGCAGAAAGTCTTCATAGACGGTAAAGGCTCCCTCTACTGGGCCATTCTTGTATATCTCACTTTGAATCTGCTCCACATCTGACAGCACGCTGTAAGATGTTTTACCTGCAACACACAGAGTTAGGATCCTGCGCTGCATGTGTGTACATGCATACAAGACTATGACATGACTGGATACATAAAACAATTAATTAATAATTTCTCTTTATCAGAAATCTAATAAAAAAAATACTATAAATGTGTAAGCCAGCCAGTGTAAATGTATACCGGTTAGTGATAGATTAGGTATTGACTACTGATACCAGATTTAATAACTATTAATAGATTGGCTGAGTAACCTGAAAATCTAATAAAATGAATTAACACATTTATTCATGTATGGTCTCTTACATATTTTAAGATAAAATCAGCTTCAGCTGAGTCTGTTACTATTAAAATGATGCCTTTTGTTTTTGATACTGCATTAATCAGATTCAGAGCAATGTTGAGACACAAAGCACTACAACAAAATAGAATATAACGAACTAAAGTGAGGAACATTTCAAACAGATTTAATTTCTCTTATTACTATACAGTAAGTACTGGTTAGCATCCAAAGAGAGCTAATTGTTAGCATGCTTAACCCTAATCCTCCCTTATTTATTCCTGCCTTTCTTACCAAAGTGCTTGTCTTGTTTGTAGCTGGGGGTGTATCCAGTTTCACACTTGTAGATGCACTGAGGTGTTTCTCCACCCTCCCCAGTACAGGAGGGTCTGCTGCCATTCACATGGTGCTCGCAGGGGGGGATGGTGTAGGGACGACAACCTGTAGACACAAAGAGCGTCAGAAGTGTAGACAACACATGTGCAGTGTGCCACTGTAGGACTCTTGCACACAAAACTCACCAACATGGGAATCATAGAGGCCTCCAGAGACCAGTCCCTCTTTGGTCCAGAAGTCCCAGGCGGCTGAAGGGTAGCCACCATTACATCTAAGTAGTGAGAATAAAAACATTTTTTCAGAACATTTCCACCTTTACAGACAACCACTATGTACTCCCTGCCTCCAACTCCAAATGTTCATGCTATACAATATCAGGGAGGCGCAGATGCAACTTTTTGCTCTCCCAATACTGATTCTGAATCCTACTTCTTGGTACTGTATCTGCCGATACCAAGAACTGATTCATTAATAGTGCTCGCTTTTCCCCAATTGTAAAATCTGTACACCTCATTGTATAGAACTCACTGGAATCATTTTTATGTAATGTTATATTGAGGCCAGGGATTTATTAAATACACAATAATTCAAATTTCAAATAGTAGGTTTGCTAATGAGCTCTGGATTATGGTCCACATGCAGTAAGTCACTTCAATTATCTGTTGGGGACATTTGAACACAAAGCAGTGAAACATTTCACATATTGCTGCCTCTCACCCCATGCCACAGCTGTCGCAGCAGGTCAGCAGATCCTCTGAGGAGATCTCCACGCTGACCTTGGCATTGCTGTGGATACACACACGGTCGGAGATGGCCTCTGCAGCGCCAAATGCCTGCGAACACAAGAACCAAAACATGTCACACAAACACAATCAAACTAAATTCCGTAGATCATCTGTAACTTCAAAAAAAAAAAAAAAAAAAAAAATACATATTTTATGGTCACATCTTTTGAGCAGTGAGTTTTTAAATCTCACCCAGCAGGATCCACAGGAGCCCTGGTCTCTGATCTCCTTCAGAGTGGGACAGTTGGGCCACTGCTCTCTGGAGTCAAACTGTTTAGGCAGCTTCAGGTCTCCAGCATACTGAACCCTGCAGAGGAAAACAGCGTACACAGCACATGTATGATTAGGAGATGTACAATGCAGTAAATACTCACCCTCACTGATATGGAAATATACAGAAATACTAATCTGGAGTTGATCTCATGTGCTTTACGTCCACCAACAGACGGTATGAGTGAGACTCACATGACTGGCAGTTTAGGTCCCTTCAGCATCGTACCACACAGTCTCTGGACATAACTGTAGTCGACATTATGGAAGTTGTGACCAGCCTGCAGGAGAGGAGGGATATTTTGCCAAATAGAACTGCTTATATCCACTGACACAAAAGTCCAAGGTAAGGAAAAAAAACAAAAACAAAAAACAAAACATTCACCTTCCAGGTAGTGTTGAACTTATTGATGTAGTTGACCATCTCGCTGGACAGTGGTTGGAGGCGGGGTCTGGCCAGGATCACCGACAAACTGGCAGCCAATAACAGGAAGGCTGCGCGCCACATTTTGCTTGAAAAATACAAAATTAAGGGGAGGACAAGTTTATTCTTTATTCACTTTACAAAAAATAAAACTGCAATTTTGACTTATAATGTGATATGATTCCCGATTAATAGGAATGATAATCACATCAATTTTCATTTTCACTGAAGAAAAAACTACCTGTGCCAAACATGTTTTCTTACATCTGGAGAACCAGATTTGTAGGCCAGGGCATCTTTGCAGCACTTCATTATAATGCTGTTTTGACACATTTTACCTTTTATCAAAAAAAACGCAGCTTCTGCGATTTGGATATTGCAATTTCAAAAATAGGGCTACACAATTAATCAAACTAACGTATTGATTTTCCTCAACTTTCAGTGATAAAGGCTGAAAGGGTAACAATGTCTCAAAGAAAGCCACAAGAACAAGCATGCAGTACTTAAGCCCAAATGACTGCACATACAAGTCTTTCTTACTGAAAGCACAGGGGAGGGAAAAAAGCAGTATTAACTTTTGTATAAAAGAATGTCGTCCACATTAGTATAGAAATACAAGCCTGCGACAACGCAAAGCTATGCTTAAAACACACTAGACTTACGTCTCATACACTCCTGAAACTAGGCTGGGGAAAAAAAAAAATAAATAAAAATTTAAAATTTCACAGCTGACTAGATGTCACTCCAGTTGCAACCACAAGTGGAACATGCATATACAAAGAAAACCTCTTATCCTCAGTCAGTCATGCACGTCAAGAGACTTTTCCAGTGGTTAAACACACTGCATCAGCAGGCACATAAATAGTCCAGTGATTTCAACTTATTCCTTAGATTTAAATCTACATGCACACACAAAAAGGACTTTGGACTTTCAATACACAGTGCATTTGTTTTTGTAGAAGACAGTGTTTTCTCAGCTGTAACAAGACTGGGTTTCAGTTCCCACTCAAATAAATAAAAATAAATGATTAATATGTCCTCAGTTCCTCGTGATGCAGAAAATGCCACACACAATGCAAATGTATGCAGTCATTTAGTTTTTAAGATTAAAAAAAGGTGAAGAGGTAAGAGGTGAAATGCACTGGTGAGAGTTGAGATAAGCTCCAGACAAGGACCCATTAGATATCATAATGTTGCCTATTAAATAGAGGAATGTGCTCAGGATAATCAGCATGCCAAGTCCAGCAAAAATCAATACCAGTGCAGACACTGTGCTCCATTATAAAACACAATGGGATGAACTAACATGCAGCTTCAAACCCTGATAAAAAGAACAGATTATGTTAGTAAATCTTAAAGCCTGAACAGCAGGAGTCAGGAACAAAAAGGAAATCTACATGTTTGGGAAGCGGCAGCAGTTTCAAGAATTCTCCACCATAATATGTTAAAGTTTAAAGAGTTTAGCTCAGTTACAGCGTTAATCAGAATCATTAAGCAGAACCCCTTTAACTAGTCGTCCAGCAATATAATTTCCGAGTTGACACAACGAGCACTGATAACAGCTTCTCTTGGTGATCAGCCAAGAGTGTCTAATGCACAAATTAGCTTTGGGAATTAACCTGAACTCAGGTAGCAAGATAAACAAGGAAAGATATGTAAAGTGACTGGATGTAAGTTATAGAAAACCGAGGCAATGACTTCTTTAAAAAACACTTGTTACTAACATTGCGTGGCAGCTGCAGAGTCGCAGTGGTGATGTCAGGAGAGGACTGTGTTGCACCCGCCGCAGTGAAGATTAGTTGAAGATTGAAGTTGGCTTCGCAACGCAGAGACGGAATGGGACACCTTGCACAGGTAACAAAGAAAATCCCTGTTGCATTCCAGTGAGGGTCTTTTATAGAGAAAGTTTGGTAAGGAAGTTAAGAGAAACACCTGACCAATCAGTGGACGTGCTGACCCCCCCCCGGGCGGTATTAATGTTCAGCCCCACGTGGGACGCTGTCCACTAGAGGTCAGAGGCCAAATGATTTTAGACAATTTCTTAAATGACCATATCTTGTTACTAAATAACTACCATGAAGAAAGATCTGGTGTTGTGATGCTGAGGGGATTACAATGATGCCAAACATCACCTGTTTCTCTCTTATAGTTACACAGCAGACTGCAAACGTACACAGCAGACTGAGGGGGGTGCGACTGTCCGGGGAGCGTCCCAGGGTGAGTGATGAGTGGCTGTGCAGTTTAGTGATCAGGCACACACTTTAATGCTCAGAAATATCCTACAGCCTTGTGTCAGAAAGACATAAATGTTGACTTTAAAAACATTGAGATTCTGTCTTCCCTCCCCCCCCATATCATCATTTACTAAACTGTGTTCCAAGCAAAATTAACACTAACTGTCTTGTTGCCAAGCAGTTTTACATGGACTTATGTAGGAACATAAGACTTATTAGACTCTGTGCTTACATGGCCCACTGCCACACAGCTTCTCTCTTGAGAACAAGAACCTGTCTTGTTAGATACCTGTAATCTCAGCACACCTGTTTAGGCATGTCCTGTTTCTTTTACAGAAAAAAAGCAGAAGAGAATCCAATGAAAGACACTTGGATCTGCGAGATAAAGAAAATATGATTTCCATCGAAAATGGTTTGATATCACATGACTGATGACAATGAATCATCACAAGCAAAAAGTACAGAGGGAAGTAAGAATAGAAAAGTCCCCTTTACAGAATGACATTTTGACATTGCGCCCTGAAATCACTGAAGCTCTGTCGCTTGTCTTCCTTTCTCTAAAATCTAAACCAGGCTTTTGTCAAGTGCTCAACTTTTGATATTCTGTGTAATAAATAAATAAATAAATAAATAAATAAATAAATAAATAAATGGATAGTAGTGGTTTCCTTGGCACGTATACTTGCAACCCATAGATTATGTTTACAGGTGGGTTGCAGAGAGATTTCAAAGGATCCTGCAGATGTTGGGGGTGAATTAATTAACTCACATTTGGGCTACACAAAAAATTCACAAAGACCAGACACGTTTATTTGTTCAGTTTTTAGAGAAGTGGTTCAACCACACAAAAAACAGCTGAAGCAATGATTTAAAGGATGTGATTTGGAGAACTGAACCATCAGCCTGCTGAGATGCACCACTGTCAGCCCTGAAGGACTCAGTCTCATGTCAATTACCTCAAACTACTACAGTTGTCAAAGCAAAACCAACAAAGGCCACACTAACTTGCTGAGTCATAGTGGAGGGCCGTGAGGCCTCTCTTTAGCAGAAGTCTTGCATCTCCAAAATTCAGTCAAATTCTCAGAAATAAAAAACAGCCCAGCTTTCAGCTTGATGACGGTTTCTTTCTGATGCAAACAGATCTTTAAACAGCGTCTAAAGGGTTGTGACATCCCCCCCCCTTACATGGGAGGTTTAAGATCAAGACAAGAAATGGGTGAGTCAGCGCTAAAACCACAGAGAAAAAACAAAATGATGTCCTCACCAAATACTTTGTGGAACAAATGACCCTCACATAAGTGCTAAAATAACGGGTTGAGTTCAGCTCCTTTGTCTTCTCTTTATATTCTTATGTAATTGTTTGTTTTTTAAATCTACACTAAACTGGGAAACACTGATCAGTATTAGGTACCTCTGTGGAGAGTTCTGGATGTCAAAACTAAAGAATCAGGTTTTTTATTCTAATATATTGTACTATAGGTGGGACAAAGCAATATACTGTAATGTTCGTTTAATGTTATAAAATTCCTGCCTCCAGCAAAAAGACCTGGAAGAAATGTCAAGACACTGTACAAGCACAGTTTCCCTATCTGTATATCATTAAAAACATAACACCTTTCATCTTGCCTGCTAGGGCAACAGGGCGACATCCAGTCTGATAAATGTATAATACTACACTATAAATCTGGTTGACAACTAATTTCCTGTTTCCTTGTCACAATGCTGAGGACCTGCTGACAGGAAGGGGTCCGATGTCTGATTTACTCAATAGTTAAAAAGGGACAGTTCATGCCAAAAATACAGATTTCTCCTTTTACCCGTGGTGCTGTTTATCCATCTAGATTGTTTCTGTGTGAGTTGCAGAGTTCTGGGGATATCGGCCGTAGAGATGTCTGCATCTTTTGAAAATAATGGGACTATATGGCACTCTGCTTGTGGTGCTCAAAGCGCCAAAAAATACAATTGACCGGGTTACTCAATATAATTCACAGATTTGTTGTGAGCAGTTTCATGTAGGAACTATTTTCTTTCTAACTGCTCACAACAAAATGTTGTCTTGCCCCCCCTCTAGCACTGAAAGATCAATCAGCAGAGGATGAAATGGCTGCCTCCAGCTCCCATAAAACCTAGTTTCACTTTCCATTTCCCTATTGGGTCAATGTGCGGGACGGTTCAGTATCGTGTTTCATATTCATTTTACCTTCAGGTTTTAAGTTCTTTCCTCTCGTTTCATCGAGATGCCGCCTGCTACACCAGATTTCGATGTGTCCTAATCATTAATAAATGAGATGCACGCGTGTCTGGATAAATTAGCTCCACCTGCTTTCAAACGTTTCTTACCAGCTCTGCCCATGAAGCCTAAAATGGGTCAGGCAGTCGCAAACAACCACCACCATTTGAGCTATTAAAACAAATAACTGCTGCAGCGAGGACTTGAGCTGCTCTTTGTAACACATGACTCGATGTCAGTCCAAGATATTAACTGAATACCGTTTAACGTGTTGTTTACTAACTCAGGAATACGTAAAGTGTGACAGATTTAGCTAGCTTAACTGCTAACTCACCGTGTAAACAATCTGTAACTAACGTCTAAAAACCGGAACCGCTTTAATGTGGAGGATAAACCCACAAAAATAAACCACTTACTTGTAGGTCGTATGTCAGCTGTTGGCGTGTACGTGAGTAAATCTTCAGCTCCAGATGCCCCCTCTCCAACGGACCTTCACTGATGAGTAAAGTATGTGGTTGTGAAACGGTCCTCCTGTTATTTATTCCTGGAACCACGTGAACCGGTCACATGAATGCAGCTCATGTGATCTCGGTAACGAAGCCAAAAGTCACCACACCACCACTCTTCCTTTGTTGTTCCGGACCGTGCGCGTCTTGGTTCGTAAGATCAGTGATGTTTTCTCACAGACAAACAGTGATCTGAATCTGTATCTAACCGGCAAAAACATGCTTAACGACGGGAGAGTTTGGTGCACCGGGACGCAGCACTACTTCAGTCTGACCGCGAGGTGGTGCTGAAATGTTTTGATATTTATTTTTGAATGAAAACCCTGCAATCTAAATATCTATTTATCCGTTTTAAAAATACATTTTCTTATTGCTATCGTAATTTTTAACCTATATTTTTATTATTATCATTGAAATGGACCTTTCATGTAATGGTGTATTTAATTTATATCAAAGTCTGTATTGCTGTTTTGTCTCTCTGTATTGGTCTGTGCCACAACAATAATGCTTAAGTAAAAGTGCTGAATTGTAAAAATTAAATGTAGTTGTAAAAGCAGCAGATCTGTTTTAGTATTTGGCAAATACTCAGATCAAGAGCAACACAACGTGATTAGGACATCCCCACTTTTGACTGAGCCATGTGACTTTTGGTCAGGGGACCACTTGACCCAAAATCTGGGAATTTGAGAAATCTGTAGAAGCGGAGTAGGGATTTCTGTCACAACTTCACCTAGGCTTCTTCCAAGGTGCATGGAGAAAGGAAAAAGTCTGAAGAGGTCAAAACTCCAGCAACACTTGTAGTATTAAGAAGAACTTTATTGGTAGACGGACGCGTTTCAGCTTGTGGCCTTCATCAAGGCCAATTTTAGAAATCTGTATACATATCACTTTATTCTACTAAAGATCACTGATAACTTTAAATTAGCTAGAAAAGGTTGTCATCACATCCTGGTTATGAATAATTTGCTATTATCAGTCTAAATTGCTTCGTATTTATTTCTGGGCTATAATGTCTCAAAAGCTTCAACACAACTCAAGCCCAAAGGTCACTTGTTATTTATCTGACTAAAATATTTGCTAGAAGGCTTTTCTAATGATATTTTTAAGTAGTGTGATGTAGTTATTCTGTTAAAAAAGATGCTGAGGACCTTTTTTAATAATGCGCGGACAGCAATGTATGTGTATGGTGATATTTGAACATTTTTAGTTTATCTGTGACTTTTATTTCTAATTTTATTCTTTTGAGACATAACTTGTGATTTGTAACTGATGGTGACAACAAGTTTTTTTGTCTTTCACGCTGTGTCATGCTATATTGTGCTGTGGATCACTGACCACAGAGAACATGCTGATTGTCTAGCTGCTTTCTCTTCCTTTTATCAGTCATCTGACTTTCAAAATGATGAGATACGAAAAATACTGTAAGCACAGCTCACCAACTTTAATCATTGTTTTACCAAGCAAGTTGCACAAGAGCAGATCCTCATTTGCTTGCATTGAAAGTAAAGTGTAAGTGACCAAAAACACTCTAAGTAGCAACAGTCTGAGGCCGAGTTGCAGTGTAGTGGGTGGTTAGATCAGCCACCTTCAATTAGTACACAGACGTATAATGTTTTTGTACAATGATAATGCAAAGATGGATTACAAATGGGCAAAGCAGGCATCTGTTCACCGTGAGGCAACTGGTTTTAAAGGTTACAGCCTTTTTATTGTTTTTACCTTTGTGATTAACAGTTTTTTTTTTCTTTCTTCTCCTGTTTATTGTGGGTGTATTTGTTGACCTGGGTGGTGAGCTGCTGCACACAACTTTCCTTGCAGGGATAAATAAAGTCATATTGAATTTAATTAATTAAAGGACAATATCAGCTAAAATAAGGTTAATTTCTCTTTAATTACCTGTTCTTGAGGCCGGGTGTCAAAATCAAGTTCAAGACCTTTATTATTACATGGTGCAAAATCTTATTATAATTTGTGTTTAGTAAAATTACTGCCAGCATGGGAATACTGTACACAATGCACAGAAGAGTTGGAGGAATATGGTTACTGCTCCGGGCCCCCCAGCAGGGTAATCCGGCCCTGTGGTAATGAAAACAATACAGTACGTTCATTGCAACATTGCACTAGAGCTGCCATTATTTACAATGTATTCATCACTGTATCATTTACACTGTGATTATTTCCACCTATGTCTAAAGCTTGTTAAATTATTGAAATGTTACTGATGGTAAATTAATCAGGGAAAATCAATAAAATACAATCTGAGCTTTGATCATGATTAATGACTTTATTTTGTCACATCAATAGCACAGTTAATGACTCACTACTACCAACCACAGTTGCTCTGTAGAAATCCTTGCAGAGATGACGTGATGCATGTTGATACATGGAGGCCGTCCGGCGAATAAGTGATCTTACACTCAATCAGCAAACTAGTTCCGTGGCTGTGCACACATTTCAGTAACAGTAAATGTGACCAAATATAAAAGAAGAACATTTAAAAAATACAAAATGAGTCAAATTAGAAACACAAGCAAAGGTTATCATACACAGCAGGTACACAAAGCAAAGCATATTGTTCTAATATAAAGCAACACACACACATGAGACAAGCGTGGCAGCTGAAACTGTCTCTCTACAAGGCAAAGCGCTGATTCATGATGATCAAGCCAAGGCATCATCTAAAGCGTGCGCGTAAATATCTTTTGATCAGTGATGATCAAGATACATTTCATTAGCTGGCTTATTGCTTTTGCGCACACATACATTCTAGCATGTGTGTAACTACTGTAATGTGTGTGTGTAGTTACAGTAAGTGCTTTCTTTCTCTAAAGGAATAGATACAATTCTCTGGGTGCCTGTATGAACGAGTAACATGCAGTGATATCTATCAGCAGGCCGCGGTACATGGATAACAGTTTGACACAGTTTGATAAAGCGGTTCTGCCGAAAGCACGTTTTTCTCAGCACTTCGTTCCATAAACCCCAAAATGCCCATGTTTTATCACCAAACATGAGCAGCACAATATCTTAACTGCTCATTACAGATATAGATGTCACTTTATAGTTATTGTATTTGTTTAGAAACACAGAAATAAAGTCAAATTATATAGCATAGTTGAAGAAAAACATAGAAGACAAATATACATGGAAGACTGATATTATCATATATACCATATTCTATGATTACAATCACAGTTCACATGTTTAAATAAATAATATTCATAACATGACATAATACTGGCACTGACCAAACTTGAAACTCATAGCAGCACATTATTTCCAGGACTTTATATTTTCTTTTCTTTATGCAACATTTCTAATCTAAACCTCTGCCCCCTTACCTAGTTTCCCTCCTTCTGGTAGCTACATTATCAAAAATGTTTTATACTGTTATATAAAACAAGAGTGTTTTCAGTCACACAGTGAGCAATAATATTTTCTCACTGTGACAAAAAAATAAAATAAAATCGTGTCAGATAGAAATTCAGTTTTACGGAGATAGAAGGTTCAACTAATGGATAATCTGAAGGATGACACGTATTTATGAGTAGTGGTGGGCTTTACAGGAGAACACTAAAGTCATTTAGAGTTTTAGCTATTCATTTAAGACAAGGTTTACGTCAAGATTTGATTAGATGGCATTGTTCAGCACAATAAATGCTGTCATTAGCTTGCAAACTAGTTTTAGTGTTGTACTGTACGTCATTTAAACTGGTGTCCCAGCTAACAAGGTTTGTGATGCATTATTCTCTACGGGACGTGTCCATTTATTCCAGTAGGGTGTACTGTTACATGCGCACTATGAAAACACTCTATAGGAGCGTAATTTAAGAACAAATACATCTCGACAAAACCAATTTTAGGCTTTATGTTTACTGCGATGGATTGTCTACATCTGAGGAAGTTGTTTCTTATTGAACACAAAACTGCATGTTCATAAAAGTTACCGCCTCTTTTCTCTTTGTTAGAGACAAGAACACAAACTCATTAATTATGTCCTGCAGAAATTGTCTGTCTATCTTTTCATTTTGTCCCTTGTTTGTAATTTTTATGAAAAGGCCAAACTTTGCAAACATTTTTTAAATTGTCAATAAAGTATGAGCGTGCATGGGAAAATCGTCTAAATTCTGGAAACTTTGTTTATTTAGGCCTATGTATTAATTTAGAGATGTAAAGCATTTCTGCAGGTGATAAACAAAGTCATAACAAAAAAAAAAATTTGATATCAAAGATCTGATGACTAAAATAGACAAAAACAAACCATCAACAAATCAAAAAATATTAGACAAATAAAATGAAATGCATGTAATAACAGAAACATCGGCTGATACTCCTTTAATATTCTATTTTGCTTAGTTTCCCTTTGATAAATTCACATTATGATCATAGAGTAGTCTGCAGAATATCATTCTACAGCCACTCTGGCGGCTAATAATAAACTTTAGCTGTACCTTTTCTGCGGTAAAGTGCTGACTGTAATTATTGCAGTTACAATTAGCAAGGAAAGGAAAGCATATTTTTCCCTCAAAGCTTTGCTTTTTGTCATTTGCTTATCTGATAGTTTCATGAAAATAAAGACATCAATTAACAGATTTCACTATTTTACAGATAAATGTCAGTAATGTGTGGAAACACCAACCACGTACTGAACTGTACACACAGTGAGTAACTGACTGGATGAATGAGTGGCTTCCTGAAAACTGGACGGGATGATAATAATAAGCATTTGCAAGCATAATAGCATCAGTGACTTTGAAGGTATGCTTGGATCTGCATTAATTATGCATTATTTATATATTTCCTAACATTGCATCAGACTAATCTCACCAATTTAAAAAAAGAGATTGGCATTGGGGAGTGGCGTTACAAGAGATTCTGCTCGGCAGCCAGGCAGACAGCATGTTTGGTTATTGTAAACTAGTTTAGTTACCTGGTTCATTTAGAAAATTCTTGACACTGAGATCCACTACCATTTAAATAACTTTTCCTTGATTCACATGATTGTTTATGCTTTTTGGTTTCAAATGTCATCATAATAATTCAGATTATTTTAATAATTAGTTTGCTCCTAAATTTCACCAGAGGTAACCTCAGCTGACTGCACTGCCTGAATAATCCAGTGACTAAACTGCATTAGGTTTTCTGTGGTTAGTGTCTAATGATTAAGTGTAAGGGTTTATCTAAATGAATGAAAGTGATGCCCCACATTCATTAGCACCTGTGAATTGTTATCTGTGTCTTCTTTTGATGAGTAACCCGGATCCAATCTTCTGTAAATAATGATCTGTAGTTTATAGTGAATTTCTTTCATCAAATGGTTTTAAAGAAATTAAAAAATACACAATCCCACCCCCACCCCCATATTTGGAATGGCCAATTGTGCAGCGGTGTTTGTCACCGCTAACTCCTCTGGTGGCCTCGGTAGGAAGCAGACAGCCACGTGCTTCACCTGATACACATGAATTTGCCAGATGCTTCTCTTTCACCTGCCAACAGGACAGGATCACACCCTCCTCCCTGCAGGTGCTCCAACTAACCAGGAGTTGCTAGTGCAGCAACAAGGACCTGGTCCATCACTGACTTCCCACCTATAAACACTGCTACATGTGTTGGAACGTACATGAAGGCCAGAGGTACCACTATTAAGAATTGCAGTGGTTGACAAGTGTTTTGCCACTGTGCTACCCATGCATCCCCATTTTCTGCTAGTGGAACCCTTTTATCTGCATGTCAGGGGAAAAACATAAATAATCATTTATACTGTATATTCTTCAATGACTGATTCAAATGAACTGAGCTGAAAAGGCCCCCTAACTCCCCACCAAGCCTAGAAGTTAATGCATGAACTCATGTATATCCTTAACTGATGAACTGAAAAAGATATCATTCCCCACCCAGTTGTTCCCTTCCCCTTTACCCCCATCCTCCTTACACCGCCCTCTCTCTACTGTCCACAAACTGGACCATCTGTTTTCGAGCGTGGGAGATGACTGGAGTGATTGGAATGATTGGAGTACCGGGTGTAGCAGCACCAGGAGTCGAAGCACTGGGAGTCGCAGCACCGGAAGTCGAAGCACCGGGCGTTGAAGCCGCGGGTGTTGAAGCTGCAGATGTTGAAGCAGCAGGAGTCGAAGCACCAGGGGTTCCACCTGGGGTGGTGCCTGGTGTTGTACCAGGAGTGGCAGGGATGACAACAACAGGGGCCAGGCCTGGACTTTCAGCCCCAGCTCGAGGCTCCAGTCGTGGGGTGGATGTGATAAAACGAGCCTCCCTGATCCGGTAGGGACTTCTGTAGGTGGAGATGGGTGACAACTCGGAGCCCCAGCCAAGATAGCTCCCACTGGAGGGAGACTGTGCATCCGCACTGAAGTACAGTGTAGTGCTGGACTCTCCGGGGATCGCTGTTTTTTTATCCGGGGATCCAATCAGAAGAGGGGAACGTCGCTCAGGTGACCAGCCGGGAGTCTTGATGTCCAGAGAACCTGGGGAGGACGAGGCTTCAGTCAGGGTCGCAGCGTTGCTGTCAATGTGGCGGAGGCTTCCTGGTTGCCGTGGAGATGAAATAGTTGGCGAGCCGTAAGCAGCACTCTGAAACTCCTCATCACCTTTGAAAATGAAATCACATTGAATTAAAAGGTGTTTAAAACAGCACACATCTTCTACAATGACTACAAAGGATTTGTATTATGATATTATATAAAATTTTATGTATACTCAGTTACCAGAAAAATATAAACCCTGATTCTGCAAAGAAAGTGCATAGTTGTATGTGTATGTGTATAGCTTTGTGCAACAGCAACACCATTTCCACACTTACAAAGCATGTGAATAAATACCTCAAAATACCAAACTTAACATTACATAAACAGTATTTTTATATTAGCAATGTATCACATGTCTACTTGTATGTGAAAGGGGTCGCTCATAATAATGAACCCACAGAAAATTAACATGTGACTCTGCAGTTCCCCTCAGCTCAGTTCTTTTAGCTCATTGTTTTGGTTTTCCGGACCGTAACTTTACTGTTTTGATTAACTCTTGCTGCTCTCATCAGTGTCATTTTCAGTTTTCATTGAAAAAGCTCTTTCTTAAAACCCACTGTACACTGCCTGCCCAGCACCAAAGCAGCAGACAGTTGTTACCGTTGCTCTGTAACTGCTGGATGCGTAAACAGGCAACTGTTCGCTAACAATGCCATATCAACTTTAGAAAGTGATGTTATGTCAGTGTTGTGTTCCCAGCTGGTTTCCGCTGCCCCCAAGTGGCCAAAAAAGTCAATGACTTCAGGTTTAAAGTGTGATCTTACAGACAGTATGATCATAGATATCTGGAAACCAGGTCTGAGCACTGCAGACTGTTGTGCTGTCTGGGTATTCAAGCAAATGTCAAAGGTGTACAGTGAATGAAGCAGAACACATGGCACCTCATCAAATAGATTATTAATAAATAAAAGTGGGAGAAGTTGGATGGCTCAGGTCATAATACAGTATATACTGTTTGCTGGTCGCGTTGACATTGTGACAAACCAGGTGGATCCAGTCATGTCATCATGTACGCCCAGTGGGATGGGTACTTTGAGCATGATCATTTTCACTATGATAGTTCGAGAATCATTGAAGAATGATTGAAGCAGCCTTCTGTTGGGATTAAAGGTGATCCAATGTAACACTAAACAGCATTTTATATTTCTGTGTGTGTATGTTTTTGAGTGCGTGCACTATCAGAGTTCAGTGTTTATCAGGCATCCAACCTTTTTCCTCTGATAGTGGAGCGCTGGACTCGTCTTCTGCGGTTTCCTCAGGAATGACCTCCTGGACCGGGATGATCTCTGGAAACCTTCTCATATCGTGGATTGTTGTGGGAGGAGCTTTTCTTACTGGTCTGGCTACTATACTGGTGGGAGCCGGCTTTGGTGGTTGGACCACCTCTCTCACCTGGGGACAAGACAAACAGCTGAGCCTCAGACTGCAGACACACTAACTGAAAGTATTCTGTACAGATACAACTTTTTAGTAGCCAACCTGGTGGCTGAACCTACTGACATTTGTTCTCAAGACCACACGGGTTGCAACATGCTGTCCAACTGAATCTCTCTTTATGTCACTACAATTATTTTACACATGAACATGAATGTTAAAGCCACTGTGTAGAATTTTTAAGTGATTATGAAAGCAACTTTTTAAAAAGTGGTCTAATGTTATAATTTTTTGTTTGTAGAAAAATGTGCCAAACCCGGCATAATTGGTGTCTATGTGTTGCTTTCAGCTGAGGGCTAAATTATACAAAGATCTTTCCTGTGGAGCCTGGGTCACCTGTGGTGGAGCTGGTTGAGGAGCTGAGATCTGAGGAACCTGCGGCTGAACAGGTGGAATCTGACAAATCACAGCACAAATAAGCATAAGAAACCCTTTTACATAATCTTAAAAGACATCACACTTAGGCTGCATGCTAGGGAGGACAGGTTTAGCAAGCAGACATTCAAAAACTAAAAACTAATAGTAATGAAATTCATACTTTTTTAAAAGTCAGATCAAGTTGCAGGAAGTCTCAGTACTAAAACCAATAGCTCTTCTAAGCAGGACATTAAACAACAGGAACGCAACAAACCCGAGAGACAAGAAGTTCATCAGGGGAGTGAACTTCCTCAGACAGACCCATCAGTCCGGCCAGACCCCCCTCGCCATACAACGACCAGATCTTAGTTACATCCCCCGTCTTCAGGGCCAAGCGAATCAGCAGCCAGTGGTGATGTTTCCAGCCCTCCCATTGGATAGGGAGATCCATGAGGGTCCCACCTCCTTATTAGATTAACAACCATAGTCATTATGATAGATAGATAGATAGATAGATAGATAGATAGATAGATAGATAGATAGATAGATAGATAGATAGATAGATAGATAGATAGATAGATAGATAGATAGATAGATCTTTAACACACCAGACAGTTTTGCATGGTGATGGAAAGTGGGTGTGACTTTCTCCTCCAATGAGAGTGTAGATCCACGCTCCATGCAGGCTCCACCTATCCCCCTGTGGCGAATACTCTGGAAAATCTCAAAGGACTTAGGGTGGAGGAAACGATAGTACAGCACCAATGCTATCACTCCTGGAGAGAGAGAGAGAGAGAGAGTGAGAGAGAGAGAGAGAGAGAGAGAGAGAGAGAGAGGCAGGTAAACAGAAGAGAAACAGGGAGGACTTGAAATGGAGGTGTGCAAGTGTGTGTAGAAGTTTATAGACCTCAAAAGAAAAGAAGGAAATGACTAATGCCAATTAGCAATTGTTAGCATGCTAAACTAAGATGGCAAACATGGTAAACATTTTAACTGCTTAACATCAGCATGTTAGCATGCCGACATTAGCATTTAGCTCTAAGCACAGATGTGCAGCCACACAGAGCCGTTAGCATGGCTGTATACAGTGTGTTATACAGTGTGTTATACAGTGTGTTTCTCACCAATGAGGAAGCTACAGAACACTGCAGCTGGGATTCCCACAGTATCCCAGGACACCATGGTAAACAACCATGAGGAGGCCAGAAGAAGAAAAGTGTTCTCTAAGAACATGACCTGAAGAAGAATGAACAGAAACAGAAAAAGATTGTTACATTTTCTTCACATTTGAAATCAGTATTTGTCTCACAGTCTTGTAGTTTTTTTATTGAGCTTACTGTGTGTCTGACTGTTATTCAACTATTGTCATAGAGATTACATTGATTCAACTGTTGCATTATCACCATCTCAGATATGCCATTTGGTCGACACTTTTATCCAAAGCACATTACAATATCACAGGTGTACATTTTTGCCATGGGGTGAGACCCCCAGACACTGGAATTATCAGCAGAATGTATATTTTTTACCTGATAACTTTATTGGTGGTGGCGGTGTATTGTTTTATCCAATAAATTTATTTAATGGCCTTGCCCAAAACTGCTGGCACACAGGTATGAACAGACTACAAACAAACGCACATACCAGGTAGAACCCAGCCATGCGGCATCTGGATTGACCGTACTTCACATTGAGGAAAAGGAAGATGTGAATGGCTCCCAGAACGAGGTTGAAGAGTCTCCATCGACTAGTTGAACGTATGATGTCAGTCTGTTGAGACACCATCCAGAAAGTTGCACCCAGCCAGTGCACGCCTGACACACACACACACACACACACACACACAACCAATGAAATATTCAACCTTTAATACATACATAAACCTGACAGTAGAGGAGGTGACAAGACTCATCCAACAATAGTCAAATGTGTTCGCCACTTATTAAAAACACCACTTCTTTATTTCCTTATCCAGCAGAAAATAGACTGTTTGTCAGATTCAACAAATATGAGCTTTGAGATGAAGCCTTGGCATCCAGACTTACCAATTACCCCCAGGATCCATTGTTTGAAGATACGTGTGAAGAGCATGAGAACGGCAAATCGAGATCCCAACATACTGACCTGCAGAGAAAATATACCTGTCACACAAACAAAGCCAAAAACCCCACTCATGACATATCAAACACAGGCATGTAAATATGCCGCTCATTATATATATTATATTGTCATATTGAGGGTGTATATTGAACATATTGGCTGTTGGAAGGTTGTTTAAATATGCCCACCCTCCACAGCAGTCGACAGAGAATGGCAGCGGGGGTCATTTGCAGGTGTCCTGGTCTGATGAGTGAACAGGCTCTGGCATAGAGGACCAAGGCCCAGGCGAGCGATAACAAACACACCACAAAACACACTGAGGCTGGAGGGGAGACAGAGGAGGAAGGAGGCAGAGAGGGAAAAAAAAGTGAAAACCTTGATACACTGTAATGCTATATACATACTGTACATCAGATACAAGGCTGTTGCAGATGCACTCTGGAAATAGATGTTAGATTTAAAGCTGCACTAATTGGGTTGTTTTTTTCCGGCCACTTGGGGCAGCAGAACACGATGAAAACAAAACATATGACGTATTATCACCTTATAAAGTTTTTATGTCAAATGTGTTAGCAAAGAGTTGCTCACATCAAGCAGACACAGAGCAACATTATGATTCATCTGGAGTCGTGTTTCTGGCTGCCTGACCAATGTTCACTTTCTTTCAGCTCTGTTTGGCTCACTATGTTCATCAGCTCATTAACTTTGTCTGTTGTTTGGTGCTGGGCAGTTAGCATACAGTGTGTTTATCAGACCCATTTAGCTGAAAACAGCTTCCTGATGCATCTGGAAATAACGCTTATGAGAGCAGTGAGAGTGAACCAAAACAGTGAAGCCGTGGGTCGTAAAACTAAAACAATGATCTTAAAGACGATGAATGATCCATAGAGCTGAAGGGAACCGCAGAGTTGGTGATAATTCTCTGCAGATTCGTCACTACGAGCGACACCTTTCACATTAAACAGTTATTTGAGCCTCATTGTTTGAGTGACACTATATTTTTACATTTGAGCTGCCGATGCTGAAGGCACAACGCGCACCTGCCAAAATATCAAAGACATGGTAAATGATATTTGCACAGCTGACTTGTGCAAATATCTTGAATAATCTTGAGTTGTTCTACAGTGAGACAGTACAGAAAATTAGAGGAGCCGGCTCTCCCATTATTACATTGTCCAACAACGCACTAATGGATAAGAAATCCATAGTGATGTAGATGTTACGCAGGAAGCTTTGAAGTGGATAACCACTCCAATTCCAGTCCCTGTAACTTTAATCATCATGATGGGAATATCTGAGCTCTTTGCCATATTTTAAATAAGTATTTTAAGTACAGCAGATACCACTTCAAACAAATAATAGATCCTCATCTGCTGTTTGAGGACCACCAGGGGTCCCTATACAGTATGAGGTTCCAAAGAATCCCACCTAAACCAAAAATACTTACTTGGGCACTTGAGGGCAGAGGAAACAGGTTGTGAACACAACATAGACATGTCATCACCTTGTCAGTTGATATGGCGAACTTGTTGGCAAACAGTTGTGTATTTACATATCAAGCAGTTACAACATTCATTTAGCTCTGTTTTTGGTCTCCACCACCTACTGAGGGAAATATCTGGCTCTTTAGTTGCTGACTGACTGACTATGTTCACCAGCTAGTTGCTAACTGATTCTGTCTGCCACTTGGTGCTGAGCAGGCAGTGTACAGTAGGTTTTTAGAGCTTTTTCACTGAAAACAAAACAATGCTAAGAGAGCCATGAGAGTGAAACAAAAAGGTAAAGTTGAAACTCGCTATAAAGCTCTGTAAAGCCGAGGGGAGCTGCAGATTCAGGTGATATTTATTTGAAGGTTCATCACAATGAGCGACCCCTTTCATTGTTACATTGTTGTCTCATTGTCATTTGATAAATGAAAGTATTTATGGTCTATTGGGCCACAGTTTATTGCAGATCTGTTTGAGAATCTTTTACATGAAAATGTTTGGTAACTTCCTCTCTTGAAAGTTGTTGGTTCATGGACTGCTGATTATTGTCAGACAACACATACTGTACATACTTTCACTACCACACAAACAAAATTATACATGCTATTTCTGACCTCATCACCCTTGCACACATACTTTCGACATTTCCTATTCAGTCTCTCTGTACCTGGAGACTTGATTCCTATATCAGTACAGATGAGCACATAGGTCTGCAGCAGCGTCTGAGGGAGGGTGACCACCAAGGCTTCAAACAGACGTAAGGCAGATACATCAGCCTGCTGCATGATCTCACCATACACATCCTCATCTGGCAGACCCATGCACTCCAAAAGCCTGTGGAGGCCGGAGATGGATGAAGGGGAGGCAAAGTGGGAGACAGATTGATAGAGAGAGAAAAAGGAAATGTCACCACATACATCATAATATATAAATATATATATATATATGTATCTTTATCATCTTCCTCATACACCATCAAACATAAGAACAAATTATTATAACAAATGTTCAGTTTGTCAGACTTTTACTGTAAACTGTCCTTATTGTTAGCACTGGCATTATTGTTCATTCACACACACATAAACACACACACACATATAAAGTCGGCCCACCGTTTGAAGATACCCAGGTGCAGTATGTGTGTCCAGGTGAGAGACTTCCTGCGGATGCGTCCATCTGACAGGTACCACAGATAACTGAGCCACTGGGGACCCCAACCTGGGAAACATAGAATGAAACAAATCTATCTCTCTCTATCTATCCATCCAACACTAACCTTCCATCATCATGCAACGGCGTCTGGTCTGTTCCTTCTACTGTAACATTTCTCTATTGGTATTCTATCAGGGTCTGTAACTGGGGACCCCTAATTAAATATTTATGTTGTAAATATAGATTGATATCTTGTTGTTGTTATCTCACCTGGCAGCAGGAACAGTGCAGTGAAGCCAGCAAGATGGGCATAGCAGTAGTTGTGACCCACCCACAGATAGTACACAAAGCAGTAGATCACTGGGGAAAGAGAAAAAACACACGTCCATAAACACAAAGAAATGCTTAAAACTACTGACCAGACTGGACTGCTACAATACAAAATCCTAAATGCACTCACATCAAAGGTTAACATTAATCATAATGGGTTAGACACACTGTGCAGTTCATTTATTTGTGACTGGGATGTAAGCTGTTGCTGTCAGTGGAGTCTGCTGATGATGCAATAGAAAATTGTAATAAGGGTTGAATCATAAAAACCCAAATCAGCAGGTAAATCACATTGTGCATATTTGGACAAACCTCGCACACAACTGTAGGACCATAAAACATATCAGCTTCATAAATCACATGCACAGTATCACTGTAATACAGCATTTCAAGGTGCGATAATAGATGCTTCTTAATGTATGACTCACTATTATTTACACTTTGCATTTTGTATGATACTGCTTATGTTGTTGTGCTTAGAATAGAAGTGTTTACATGAGCGCAACAGCCCTTTTTCCTATTTTGTGAGTGCCCACACTTTTTCATATGACCTCTGTTCTGCTTCCCATCTGAGGTCTATTGACAGCATGAGTGCTGCCTCCTCTCCTCAGTACAGACACACTCCTCTCCACATCACACTGGCCTGAGCTGTGCAGGTCTCCCTCCCTCCCTCCCTCCCTTTATAAAATGAACCGTTTTAGCTGCTAAACAGGCGGGCTGTCCGGGCAGACTAGGCCCCATCCCGGGGTACGCCCATCCCCTCGTCCATTCACGCACCTCCAAAAAAAAGGGCGCTGAAATATGACAACATGGCTCAGCTTTGTTTTTATACAGGAGAAATCTCTCAGAAGCTGAAATGATGCAGCTGTTTAAAAGATGAAACACCCTGGCATGAGTCTGCAGTTTTGCTGCACACAGGATTTCATAACATGCAGCGTATAAAAACAGGAAAGAGGCGCAGTAGTGTTGACTGCAGACTCTGGTCTGACTCTATAATTCATGACAACACAACGAGAGACAGTGAAAACAAATGTCCAACTTTGTCTGATGGATTATTGTATATGTTTTTATACACCACATATGACACCAAAAACCCTGTCACATCTAGAATATGCGAGTATATCTCCTCCAGTCGCTGCAGCCCTCACACACTGTACATCCATACACTGTGGCCAAACAGACATACACGCGCGCGCACGCCAATAAAGTCAAATAACACACAACAGGAATGCGCACGGGTACATACAACCCCGTTACAACCAACCGACACACTGTTAGTGACACAACACTCGGTTTTATTATTTGTGTGCAGGGTGTGAGTGTGAGTGTGTGTGAGTGTGTGTGTGTGTGTCCCAGTGTCCCAGGTAGGACTCACGTGCCGTCCTCTCTGCAACGATGAGAAATGCGGTAAAGGCGAAGACGCAAACTTGGCAGCATGGCATGCAGGTGCCTCCATTGCTCGGAGTCGCTGAGTAGTCTCTCATGGCGGATAGAAAACCTGAACTCTCAGATTTACAGTGATAACAGTCTGCGAAAATGTAGGCCGGTGTTGTTCTGGTCCCGGTCAGGAGTCGGTCCAGCTGCTGCAGCCTGCTCTCTCTGCACAACGTCACCGCCCGTCCCGTTAAAGCGATAGCTCTGGCAGAGCACCTGAGAGATATAGGTCTAATTTGTTTAAATTCGAGTTTGAATTCGACATCATCAGTGTTCATTGGTCAAGTTTGGTCATACTTAACACATACTTAGGCTACTTTTGACTCACAGACCACAGTGTTTTGTTTGTAATTTACATTCTCCTTTTCCCTTTCTATTCCTCTGTTTAGTGTCTTAAAAATCATATTCAGGGAATATTCAGGGGTATTATACCTTGCCTTGTGCACTCGTGTAAGTTTAATAAGAAGAGAATAGGCCAGAATATGAATACTTTACTCACTTAATTAGTCATATAAAATAAATTTTACTATGATAAAGATGCTCACAAGTATGCAATGAGATCACTGCATAATTTTTCATGAATCTTACTGAATTTGTCTACAATAACAACAATCCTCGCAATCATTTTTGTTTGCTTTTAGTGGACATGTGCCATGCTACCTGTGAACATTAGAGGGCAAAAGTGATTTAAGTAAAACCCTGAAGTTTAAAGTGACCAAACTTATTTTTAGGGAAATATGGGCGTTTATAGAACTAAATTTAAAGCAACAGCACTGAGCTTTGACTTTTTCCTATGATGATAAAGTTATTGATTACAACATGAGTAATGGTGGTGCATATGATTGATGATGGAGGTTTAATTAATGAGTGAGTCAGAAGAGCCATATTTTTATTGTATTATATATATTATTATATACTGCTTCTGAGTCTGCACAAATATTATTATGACTTCATAATTGCTTTTATTTTGGCTTTCACTTTGATTTACATATTTAACTATTTATTGTCATTGGTAATTTATTTAATTTTTTATTTATTTTCCTCCCTCCCTATTGTCGTTGTTCTTTACCATTTGGCTTTTGAAGCTGTATATAAATACTGAAGGTTAGTCTGGGGAGCAGTGGCACCTTACGGACACCAGGGGGAGTCTGACTCCAATAATTGATCATTCTCACTGAATATAAATAATAAGAGTGCACAGTCAACACAGGTTTTTGTCCATTACCAAAGACCAAGATTGCTTTGTTCCAACAAATACAAATGGTCATATTTGTGTGTGTATTAGTAACTTTTACTGGTTGGTAAGGGCACCTAATATATTGGGGGCGAAACTTTTGGCACAATTCCTCAATGTAATTCTGAGATAAAAATGTCCCTATTGATATAACGACCAAACAAACAAGGCCCAGCCCAACCTCTAACCCTACGATGTATTGTATATATGTTTATGTCTGTGCTAATGCTTTGTGTTACTTACCGTGGGTCACTAGTGTGGCTGCTGTTGCTGGGACTCCTCATTATATTCCCAAGAGATGTTTTTGTGCTTCCTGCGGGGTCACTGGCTCAGAGGTGAGGGTTGTAGCTGCATATGGCTATATACTGTATTATTATATGGACGCTGAATGAGGGCAAGTTAGAATAAAATAACTAACTTGTGACAGATCTAAGCTATTTGTGCAATCTGACATGGTGCCTTGTCAACTATGGGCTGTATGGCTCATTAAACCCCAGTGTCCTGTCCACCTTTGGGCATCACATTGCTCTCTTCCCTTGTCCTCTCGGTGGGCAGGACTCTGTGTGTTTTTGGAGATGTCTCTGTTTTTCCCTATACCGTGAGCCTTGCCCTTGCGCTCTCTGGCCCTCTGATGTAGGACCTGTTCTGTGTTTTTGTCTACCACAATCCATAATCTCTCCTCATAGCTGATGAGATACATGTACAATTTACCCAAAGACACTCAAAAACTGTGGAAGAAATGTGAGCCACTATATTTAATTTTAATAAGGGACTTTATTCAATAATATGTACAGAAAACAGCTTTCATAAATTCCTGGAATAAAAGTTTATTCTTTTTTTTGTCAGCTCATTACCATATGAGCCAAATAAAGAAAGGCAGCATGATCCTGTCAAACATGATGACCTGCTGTCCTAAATGTGCAATGACACCTATAACTAGGACTGCAACCAACAGACTTGTCAGGATATACCTTACATGTTTTATCAACCACCACAGCAGGTGTGTGTCCTTCCTATAAGTGTGTATTCACTTTTTCTGGGTTTGCAGAATTACAGCAGCAAAAGCACCAGTATGTGTAAATCCATCCATGGCATAGAGCTAATGTCTTCTATTGCCTTTAATCTAGGTTCCAATGAAGACCCCTTGCTTAAATCAGCTTTACAAACAAAGAAAGGATGAGCTGAGAAAAGTGCAACAACACAGTATCACCAATATTTGAATCCATACACTTGTGAACAGCTGCAGCATTTCAGCATCCACAATTCCCTCCCGTTCCTCCTCTGAACGAGCTATGTTTTGCAAGAGCACCTGTTAAAAATGTGTTAGTTATAAAGTTATAAAATCCCTTGCAACTTTATGCCAGCAGTTACATATTGCAGGAGTTTTGTAAGCAAGGCAGAGTTTCAGTCCACTTCTTTTGCTCTGTAGGTTCGTTGTGTCTCTACTATAAGGACTTTCTTCTTCCAAACACTTCAGTGTCACCCTGTATTGGAGGACTGAGCATCACAACTCATATGTTTTCCTTGTTGTTTACACAGCGGAGGGTACTGCTCGAGGCAGCACTGTCAGTTTGATCTGTAAGAGTCTCTTTGGTGCAGTGCAGACAGCGCTCCCAAGCTGATGGTTTATGTTCATTTCATCCAGTGTTTTTTCATATTTATTCACCTTTTATTCATCTGCTTGCCCTTCTATCTTCATGTCCTTCTGATTATCTGCCTGTTTGATTTTTGTGTCAGTAATATCTGTTGAGGCTTTGAGTGACTGTACTGATGTCTGGTTGTCCGTTCATCCAGATCTCTCGGAGAATCCTTTCCCGCTCTTCTAGCCGCTGGGCCCGGTCCAGTTCTGACGATACACACAAAAGCACGCACACACAAGTACAAAAAAGGGTTAAAAGCACGCCCACACGCTGTCCATTCACATAACCATCAAATTTCACATCACTACTGAGAAGACTTTCTATTTTAAAGTACGAGTGTGTGTGTGTGCGTGTGCGTGTGTGTGCGCGTGTAGTGCTCATAGAAATAAACAAACAGTCAGTTAGTGAGTGTGCATTAAGGTGTACTGACATATTATTGGGCAAAACTCCAAAACATGGAAATGAAAATTGCACATGGTGATGCCTCTGACTTTGACACCAATTTGTCCAAATACTTCTTTACAACTGCCTCTCCCAATGAGTCTATTTCATCTTTTAAATATTGTATAAAATACATTTAATAAGGTTTATAATACAACATATGTATAATATATACAATTTATACAAATATTTAAAACTAAAATGTTTTATTTTACTCACATATTGTAGTTTTAACTCCTCTGCAACATTCGGCTCAGCTTGTCTACTGTTTTCTAATCCATTTGGACAACAGATCACTACAATACCCGAGGACATAATCAACTATCTCTAAAATATATGCAGCCCAAACAGTACATTTGTAATTGACCAGTGGTGGAAGAAGTATTAAGATATGTTATAGATGTAAAAGTAGCAATACCAAACTATAGAAATACTATATTACAAGTAAATGCCATTAGGCAGCGGAATGGCCCCTTTCAGAGTGTTGTATTATTAGATTATTATTACTGATACATTACTGTGTAAGCAGCATTTCCATGTTTAGCTATCCTACTTCATACTGTTGGGTAGTTAAACATTTCAGCTCAATTTTATAGCTTCAGATGAACGTATGTGTTCTGTGTCAAATCTTGATGGTCAAAGGAACTAGTAACTATATCTGTTAAATAAATGTAGTGGAGTAAAAAGTACAATATTTGCCTCAAAAATGTAGAGAAGTAGAAAATCGAAAACACTCAAGTAAAGTACAACTACGTTAAAATTGCACTTACGTACAGTAGTTGAGTAAATGACCTCAGTTACTTTCCTTCACTGTATTTGTCGTTCGTTGAGGACATTTATTAATGTGATTTTGTGCTGCCAAACATTTTGCAAACCTGTGACTGAATGTTTTAAAGAATCAGATCACCCAAATAACACATGAAAAATAGTTACTTTTCACTTTTTCCTGTGTTCAGTAGAAAACAGTTGGCAGTGAAGTGTGTGGATTATCCAGATTAACTGGGGGCCTTATTTCTGGAAAAAAAAACACACCTTGCTGTTAAGTATTTTAAATGTAATTTAGCCCTTGTGCCACCTGTGTACTCCACGAGATATACTGATGGCTGCTTTAATCACGGTCCCTCATGAGTCTTCATATGTGTGTCATATGTGTGAGAGATACCCTCAGTTGATGTGAACATGGTGGCATGCAGCAGAGCTCTCTCAAAGCGTCTGCGTCGTCGTGCCGACAGGTCAGACGTGTCATCCCAGTCCTCTGATTCGCTGTCCCCAGAAGGCCCGGGCCCTCCAGAGGTAACAACAGCAGTGTTGTCTGGATTACTGTCAATGGGCTGATGGTGGGGACAGCTGTGATGGCGACGATGATGATGCCTGTTCCTGTGGCGATGGTGAGGGTGTTTATTGTTGCCATAGTGACAGTCTGCTCGACAGTGTATCTGGAAGACGATGGCGCAGAGTGTGACAAAAAGGCCAACACAGACACCGCCCAGAAACACCAATGCTGTCCTCTCAGGTTGGTCTTAGAAAAGGAGAGGATGAAGGAAAACAAAAGGAAAAGTTTTCATTATATCAAAATGTGTAACATAGTTAAATATATTGACTGTGTCGTAATGTACCAACTAGAACCCACAAATGCAGAACACAGTGAGTAGATCCGGTAAGTCAGTGTTTATTCAAACAGATGAATGTTTGTTTGAATATTAATGAATATAGTGAATATAGTCTTTTCACGAGGGTGTAGCCAGGGGCCGTCAACTGCAGCTCTCGAGGACGCGGTGAACCCAACCCTGGGATAAATTGAGGGCCTTGGTCAGATACGATGTCTAGGGAGATTCCATGGAGGTGAAAGACCTGTTGGACCAGGAGATCCGCTGTTTCTCGAGCCGATGGGAGTTTGGGGAGTGCTATGAAATGCACTGCTTTTGAGAACTGGACAATGATGGTGAGGATGGTTGTGTTACCCTGAGAGGACGGTAACCCGGTAAAGAAATCTAAAGCAATGTAGGACCATGGGTGACTGGGGACCAGGAGTGGTTGAAGTAATCCCGCAGGTGGTCGATGGGAGGCTTTACCGCGAGCACAGATTGCACATGCAGCCACAAAAGGCCTACCTCCAAGATAGCCCACCAAAAGTTACGTTTCATCAAAGAGAGTGTGCGAGTCACGCCTGGGTGACTGTGGGAGTTGTGGGGCCACTGGAGCACCTGGGAGCGAGCAGAATCAGGGACAAACAGGTTGGTCGGGTTGGTCACGCTGTGCCTCCTTGACTAGCGACTCAATTTCCCATGTCAGGGCGGCCACCACGCAGGTAGAAGGGAGAATGGTGTCGGGTTCGGGGTTACTGTCCAGAAGGTGGTCCTAGCGGGATAAGGCGTCGGGCTTGATATTCTTGGACCCGGGGCGGTAAGTGAGGGTGAAGTTGAAGCGCCCGAAGAACAAAGCCCAGCGTGCTTGGCGGGAATTCAGCCTCTTAGCCGTTTGAATGTATTCCAGATTTTTATGGTCCGTCCACACAATAAACGGTTGCTCAGCTCAATCCAGCCAGTGCCGCCATTCTTCTAGTGCCAATTTTACTGCCAAGAGTTCCTGGTTCCCGACATTGTAGTTCCGCTCGGCGGGGTTGAGGCATCGGGAGAAGAAGGCGCAGGGATGGAGTCTCTGGTCGGTGCCGGAGTATTGGGAGAACACTGCGAGAAGATGAGAATGTCATCTAAGTAGACGAAGACAAAACGGTTCAAGAAGTCCCTAAGTACATCATTGACGAGGGCCTGGAAGACGGCTGGGGCATTAGTGAGTCCAAAAGGGGTGACCCGATATTCAAATTGGCCCAGCGGGGTGTTGAAGGCTGTCTTCCACTCGTTTCCTTCCCGTATCCGGACCAAGTGATAGGCATTCCGGAGATCGAGATTGGAGAAGATAGTGGCACCATGAAGGGGTTCAAAGACGGAAATAATGAGTGGCAGGGGATATTTATTTTTAACGGTGATTTGATTGAGGCCCCTGTAATCTATGCATGGACGTAGAGTCTTGTCCTTCTTTGCCACAAAAAAGAAGCCTGCCCCCACTGGTGAGGAGGATTTCTGGATGAGGCCTGCCTGTAATGAGTCCTTAATGAGGGTTGGGACAGGTTGTACAGGAGGCTGGACTGAAGAGTGGATTCAGGGATAAGGTCAATGGCGCAGTCATAGGGACGGTGTGGTGGCAATGACAGGGCGAGGTCTTTGCTCAATACTTGCTTCAAATCGTAATATTCTTCCGGTATCAGAGTCAGATCCAGGGGCTCCGAGTTGGGTGGTGGAGTGCTGCCCTCTGGTGGAGACCGAGCGGATTACAAGCAGGTGGAGAGGCAGTAGGAGCTCCAACTCAGAATTCTTTCGGTGGACCAATCGATGTGTGGGTTATGTTGACGTAACCATGGGAGTCCCAGGACCAGCAGTGTGTTAGGAGACGAGATGAGTTGAACGATGATAACCAGAAAGCACCACAGACACGGGAACAGTGCAATGGGTAACTTGGCCTAAAGAGCTGCCATCCAAAGCCTCCACTGTACGAGGCAAACTAAGACTCTGTGGGAAGACTAGCTTGTTGGACCAAAGCCATGTCTAAGAAGTTGCCTTCAGCTCCAGAATCTATGAGGGCTAACAGGGGGAGTGACCCCTGTTGATAGTAGAGGGTAGCCAGGACTTGCAGACGAGCCGGGCCCGGATTACGGGGGTTGTTTGGGCTCACCAGAACCCCCACTGCAACTGGCGAGCTTATTCTTTTGGTCTTACAGGGCATGTACTCAGAAAGTGGCCCTTTTTGCCACAGTACAGGCATTCCCCCGCTGCCCGTTGGCAGATGCGTTCCTCTGGCGTCAGATGGGTCCAACCTAGTTGCATAGACTCGGCTTCAGGAATAGCCGGAGGTTGCAGGCATGGCCCCGTGGTCTGGGTTTGGGTCCCCGGTCTTGTGTGTGGAGGAAGAGCCGTGTTGCGTGAAGGCTGAGTGAGGGAACGGCAGGTGCGCTCCTGGCGTCTCTCGCGTATGCGGTTGTCCATCCTAATGCATAGTGAAATCATGGCGTCCAGGCCGGAGGGTTCATCCCGAGCTGCCAGCTCGTCCTTCATTTGCTCATTGAGTCCTCGTTCAAATGCACTGATCAACGCTTTCTCATTCCATCCTGAGTCGGCTGCTAGTGTGTGGAATTCTACCGAGTAATCTGCCACACTCCGGGTCCCCTAGCTGATCCGTAACAGTCGCCCCCGGCGTTTCCACTGGCGTCTGGGTGATCGAAGACGCTCCTCATTCTTTCCAGAAACTCCGCCAGGGAAAATGACGAAAGGGGATGGCTAGCGTGCACAGCTTCCGCCCGGGCCAACGCTCTTCCCCGTAGTAACCCCACAATGTAATTTCGGAGGCAATTTGTCGGAGGCAAATGTGACGGGCTGGCAGAAAACCAGGGAACACTGCAGCAGGAAGCCCCGGCACCTGGTAACGTCCCCTGTGAAGGGGTCCGGGTCCGAAGCGTAGGAATCCCGCAGTGCTGTTGAGGATGGTAGGTTAGCGGGAGCAGCCGGTGGAGAGGACGCCATGGGAACCGTAGCTGAGAGCTGGGTGGTTAACCTGGAAACTTGATGTGTGAGTTGCGTGATCTGGGTGACCATGGCCTGGTTGCTGTCAGAGAGTGCCCGGAGTGGTGTCTGCTGGGTCCATTGTGGCCAGATCGTTCTGTCATAATGTACGAACTAGAACCCACAAATGCAGAACACAGTGAGTAGATAAGGTAAGTCAGTATTTATTCAAACAGAGGGAATGAATGAATATAGTCTTTTCTCGAGGGTGTAGCCAGGGGCCATCAACTGCAGCTCTCGAGGACACGGTGAACCCAACCCTGGGCGGACTGCACAGATCCAGGAGCGGAGAGAGGGGAGGTGTGTTCCGACCAGGAGCGAGTATGGCGATGTGAGGCCAGCAGCAGATCTGCAGAGTGGCGGGGACTGGCTCGGGAGGTGTCGCTGGTGGAGCCGAGGAGCTGGCAGAGCAGGCGACAAGACAGGCAAACAGGTTGGCAGAGATCCGTGAGGTGAACGTGGCTGTGATCACCGGCGAGAGGGATGTCTGCGGCAGAAGCAAACCAGAGTTCACAAAAGACAAGATAACTAGACAGAGCTACAACAGTACTTAGCTGTATTAAGCGTGGAGCTGTTACATATGGTCGTACAAGTATACAGAGACGATCTGGCGCTGGTAGAGAGCCCAGTCTTTATGCTGTGGAGACTGATGACTAATTGGTGTCAGGTGCGCCGATGATCAACAGCAGGCGGGAGCCCAGGAAGCCAGACCAGGAAACACATACACACACACACATACTAGAGACAAACGGGGGACATACAAGACACACAGGGAGAGGGAAACTGCACTAGAGTCTGCAGTGGTCGCACGGCATGGTGGCTGATCATGACAGACTGCTGCTCCATCCTCCTCTCCTTACTCCTCTGTACCCAGATCTTTCTCTTTGTCTGCTCTTTCCATGTCCTGTTGTTTCAGACCCTCCCATCCCTCACCTGTACAGTTTTTACCCTCTCCTGATCTTGCTCGCCTGTTTTCAATCTGCCTCTTGGTTATTTTAGTTAGTTTGACAGATTGACTGTGTTGCCTAGCTCTTATAGCATACAAGTTATAATAGCTGACTGTCTGCTACATGTTTCCTGTTCATCTGTTGCCTGTTCCTATTACAGATCTGCTACATTCTAGCTTATAAGATAATTTGATTATTTTTTCATTCAGGAATTCAAATTCCATTATTAAAATTATAAAAAAATGTGATAATCACATTTTTGTCTTAACTCAGAGCAAGTGTTAGCTAAAATGAGAAATGTATTTAACAAGGGTCCATATGAGTCATTGGAAGACCTTGTTCATCCAGGGCCCCAAATGGGTCCTTTAGGAAATTCATTGGGTCCCCAGAATGGCAAACAGTGCCATCCCTTTACTTCCTTGATCTTATAGCACAAACAAGAGTATAATGATGCAATTTTTCTGATTGGACCTACCTGCAATAAAGGTGTAAGCTGCAAGTATATTGCTAAGCAATGCCATCTCCTGGGAGACTACCTTCACCTCCATATTTGGGCTTCCTGTCGCTGGAGCGCTCATGATTTCACAATGAGGTGAGCTTATTGTATCCTCCTCTAGAGGTCAGCGGAGTTCATGCTTCATGACTCTGTTAGGTTGTAAGATTGAGGGGTGGAGGAGAGAGGACAGAAGTAAGAGGTGATAAAGGGTTAGAAACAAGAAGAAAGAAAGAAAGAAAGAAAGAAAGAAAGAAAGAAAGAAAGAAAGAAAGTGAAAGGCAGATGAGGGTGAAAGGGAAGGGGCAGGAAGAACAGGAGAAGGGTGAGGAGAAGGAGGAAGAAGCATGAATGACAGTTTACATTTACAAATCATCCTTCAAGTTAAATATTTATAGTTAAATAGTATTTTAATTTGTAGTACTTGAAGTATTCACACATACTTTAATTAACTTCTGTATGATACACTCAAAGGTTTTGTAGTATTTGTACAACAAATACAACGATAAACACGTACACTGCATTCTACACAGAGGAAAATTACACCACGTTAAAAAGATCAACTTGAGGAGGGTGTCTGGAAATAGAGGGGAATGATATTGGAGGGGACAAAGCAGGATTGCAAAATGAGCTATAAAGTACTTTTTACACAGAACAAAAAAAAACAGAAAGAGATCGAATAATGATGAAGCTAGATGCATGATACAAGAGGAGAGCATTTTGCAAGACTTTTTCTTTGGCAGCTAAACACAATGTATCCAGCGCATCCAGCATGCCTATAGCTACCTCCCATGGACTGTGCACACACACTGCACTAGTATCATTCTTGGACAAATTACATAAGATTTGTAAACTTTATAGCCTTAAACCCAGTCGCAGACTTTTGTACCTCCGGCGACACACACTCGCACTTTGTAGTTCTTGCACTGTGCAATGTTAATGTAACATTTAGTCTCAAAACACATTGTGCTAAGGGTATACAGGTATGGGTGGGACCATATTATTATTTGTCTTGTACAATATGAAGAACTTATAAGAAGGCCAGACTCTACATTATAAGTAGGACTACCCAAAAAGTGACAGTGACACAGAAAAGGAAAAGCACGTAACCAAGTGTCTTGTCTCTTTGATTACCACTGGGTGCCAACAAACAGCCATCAGCCAACTTATTCTTTGTAGGATGTAAATAGAATCGCTTAGATCAAGATGAAACTGACCTTGCTGGTGGAAACACACACACACACACACACACACACACACACAGAGGCACATTACAAATATGATGTTGTTGTCACAGACAAGCTGGTGTCATGGACCTGGAGTGGACTGAGCAAAGTAAGAGAGATTTCTCACTGGAGATTTTGCCAAACTAACACTGCTGTTTAAGGGTTTTAGAGTTTTGCCCTGTTGCAAAAATCTCAGTAACTGTAAATGTCTCTTGTGGGCTCAAAAAAAATCATACTTAAAGAATTGACTATGATTTGTTTTTCATTGTTTTGGCTGACTCCAGCACATTGAGTTCAAATGAAATCTATGAGGTGAAAGACTTATACATATTATATTATTATCCATACATACTGGATGAACAGTTGACTCTTGGGCATGTATGAAAAAGGCCACAATCTCTACAGGGTTCATTAGATGGGTATGTAAACACCCTCAAATTATGGTATCAAGAGGGTGTTTGTATCCATTATTATTCTGTTTAGAAACATACACTTGTAAAGTCATCACCAAGGCTTAAAATATCAAGATATATATTTTGAGCCATCTTGTCCAGCTCTGGACATGCAAACATTTGCTGTGGGCCTGGACGTGTTATGTGCTTGTTTCAGAAGTATACAGTATCTACCAGTGCCACATACCACACCACTTACTGCCTACACTAGTTTGCAACACCCAGGTTAAATGTAGAGTAGAGACAGTATTGTGTCTAGACATGTAGCCCCACACCCAGACTGGAACTCCCCCATACACACTCAGGATTGTTTCTTCAGTGTGTGTGTGTGTGCTACTTCTTGATGGCTCTGACACCAAATGTACAGTATCTTTAATAAAGAGATTAATAAAGAGTCTCCACTGTGTCTGCTTTTTCGATCTTAACTTCTTTCTAACCTTATCTGCTCAGATTAAGGGCTCCACAGTCTAAGAGACTTTAATGGTAAAGGTCTGATCATGATTCTAATCTTGTGGAACGCTTCCCTCAGCATTTCTTTATGCTCCAACTTACAAGAGTTTAAATATTTCAAATACATCATGTTTTGAGGAGTTTTGGCACGATGGTCAAATGGTGAGAACAAAAACACTAGTTGTTCAGGACCCCTTTCACACAATAAATCTGAGGGGTCACAAGATGATTAACAAGTTAGGAAAAAAGAAAAAACATATATCTGCTACATAAAACTATGACATTGCTCTTATATTTGCTTTTTACTTATTAAATACTTAGTAGTTTTACCTCTTCATACCTCTGAAAAATATTCAAATGAAACAATGTGAGGTAGAAATCTGTCTTTGCTAGAGCGTCTCACATTGCATAGAAATATGCAAACTCGTGTGTCAGGAGTTGACTTTGCTTTAAAGGGTCATAAGCCAAAAAGGTTGTGCACCACTGACATAAATCATATGCTTGCTCTCAGGTTTACATACACTGTGTTGAGTGTTAGAAGGTGACTTAGAGTACAGTACATTATCTCAAAACATAAACTAAATGTATGAAAATACTTACATAAAGTATTGTAATATTTTGAACCACTCAGGCTTTGAGTGTTATGCATGTGGATGCATAATGTGGTTTGACTGACTGAGTTATACGGCTCCAGAAATAAACCTGTCTACATTAGCCAATCCAGCAATTAAAATCTCCCTCCTCTTACAGTGGATAGTTCATGAGCAACTATCACTCATTGTAGTTACAGTCTTGTGTAATAGTGTAAGATAAGAGCTTATATTATCCTCACTTATTGGGTTCACCAAGACTCAAATCCTGCAAACATTTACAATCCCCTTTAAGCATTTTCAAAGATAAATGAAAATGTGTGTCCCAAATTGCTTTTATTCTCTTTATCTGCAAAATTGTTAACACTTGAGTTGAGCAATATCTGACTCTATAATTACACAGAAAATTTGTGAAGCCCCTCGGCAAGACTTGTATTACTGACATTCTTCACTTCACAACGTTCGTTTCTCGTCCAAAACTTTTGAATCTCTTCTTCTAAACAAAATGCAGCTCTGTAGACGTGAGTGTTAATCCTGTTATGAAAGAACAAACACAGAGTGCAGCTGGGTTGAAAGGACACAGACATTGATTTTCTCTTTTAGTAGAGCATTTTTAATTTTATGAACATGTTTTGATTTCCCCAGCTGACAACTGTAAACACATCTCATTACATGTGAATGTGTTTTCACTGACAGCTTATGAGATTTTTCTCCATTAAACCCTTTATTAATTGCAAACAGGCCTAATTACTTCATGAAGACAGACCACACTTCACGACAAACAACTGTAAATGTATCATACCATGAAAACACAATCTTCAAAGCTTTTAAGTCTAAAAGTATAAATAAACCAAAACCTGCATGATGTTCTCTCATGCTGTGAAGCTGTAAAGACATGGCAGGAGTTTCAACTTAAACAGATAAAAAATGGATGATGCTCTCAGAGAAGATCAAACTGGCCTGATTTTTGAGGATGTTTTCAATTGTAAAAACTCCGAAACAGAAGGCACAGCACTCTTGACCTGTAAGTAAAAACTGAGATCACACTGAAAAACAAATCCGCATTTTGCCTGTCACATTTCTGAAAACCTGTGCCCAGTAAAATGCTCATTTGCATAAAAACACACCTCGGGCCTGTAATTAAGTTACAAAACTAACAAAACAGTCAAAAAGCAATGCATCAACACAGCAAGTGCAAGAGGAAACAACACAACAACAGATCGCATGACGTTGCAGTGCAACATAACACAACCAAACACAACACAACCTCCAAGCTATTCTAAATCCACTGACTGTCAGGGTCATTTTGTGATGTTATGTGTAAATGCTGCAGGATGTGACTGCCCTTCTACCTCCCGTTCTCCCACTTACTCTCTCTTTCTGTCTTTTGGATTTGACAATTTGGGTTACTGTTTGTTACAGCAAACAGCATGTCATCATGCCATCACACAAAATTCATAGTTTAGTGTATTAATAACATGCTTTTTCATTCAGCATTTCATGAATAAAAACTGCTTTGATCCTTTTGTGTCATGAGGTGACTGCATCTATACAACATTTACAAACAAGTACGAGCACAGAACACTTGAAAAGAGAAGAAAAATCAGAGACAGATTTCCATCAGTGTCATGACAGGTAAATGTGGTGAAAATTCCTGCCATAATTTACTATCAGGCAGCTGAACATCACAGTTACATAATGACATTAGTATGAGAGACTTGGCCTGCAGCCAGCTCATTATAGCAGGTCACACTCTGTCCAACAGTCTAGACAACAGTAACTGTTTACACTGATGACATGGAATAGTTTGACAATTTGGTAAATACGTTTATTAGATGAGAAGATGGATACCACTTTCATGTCTGGAAACAGGGGGAAACAGGCAGCCTGGCTTTGTCCAAAGGTAACAAAATCCACCTACTAGCACCTCTAAAGCTCACTAATTAACACGTTACATCTCGTTTGTTTAATCTGTACACGAAAGAGAAGAAAACAACGAACTGTCGTTTATACACTTCGGTTTTTGTATGGATTAAACAACCAAGATACACTCAGTAGCCAGTTTATTGGGTACACCTAGCAAAAACTAATGTTTAATACAGTCCTGCAATAAATCCTACCTTCATGAAGTTATAATGTGTACCTAATAAACTGGCAACTGAGTGTATAACATGTTAATTAGTGAGATTTAGAGGTGCTTTCCAGTGGATTTTGTTACCTTTAGACAAAGCCAGGCTAGCTGTTTCCCCCAGTTTCCATTCTTTATGCTAAGCTAAGCTAACCAGCTGCTGGCTGTAGGATCATATTTACCACACAGGTATTAGAGCGAATAAGTTCATTTTCCACAATGTCAAACTATTCTTTTAAACATGGTTTAATCACTGAATGCATCAAGGCAATTTGGAAAATTAAAAAAACACAATTCTGCCACAGATTGTGGCACAATCCAATCTTGTTTTTGTGTTTCTGCTACATGAGCAAAGTCTAGATCCAACATGCCAACAGTAAGTGCAAGATACTTTCCCTTCCTCCTTTTTTCATAGACACTGATCTTCCTCTCACTTTTCCCCTCTGTCTGTGCAGTCTGGCCAAATTCTTATGTGGCACAATAGCTCTTTGTCTTTCTCGATGGACTATAGAGGACTATATGGTTCCAACGCCTGTTTCAGCTTAGCTCACACAGTACACCAGCATACACACATACACAAACACACACACACACACAGGAGATACACGGGCACTCTTCAGACACATCGTCCACATGCACTCATCACACTTCCTCCTTCTGTGTGTGTGTGTAATGCTAATGCAATGTGACACTGGCCTTTCCCTCTGCTGCTGCACCGTTTCTATCTAACATGACCTGCAGAGAGAGTAGAGAGAAAGAGAGAGAGACCGAAAAACACACTATGAAAGAATGAAATAAGAGACAGAGAGAATTAGAGCAAGGGAGCGTAAAGATAATCGAGAGGGAGAAAGAGTGATGTGTGGAGGAAAAGAAAGTAAGCCAACAAGGAGAAAGATAAAGTGGAAACTCCCTACAACATACTACACTTCACATCATCAACATAATCGACAACATCAACATCAGCAGTAGCATCATCATGTGCTTTTCTTACCACCATCTGGAGTGTGTTTACTCCTCTCTTCTCCTCACTTCTCTCCTCTTCTTCTCCTCCTCACCTTTCCTCTCCACCTCTCTTGCCTCCTCTTCTTCCCCTCTTCTTCCTCCTCCTCGCTTTCCTCCTATCTGCTCTGCTCTGGTCCTCTCCTCTCTCCTCTCTGTACTCCTCCACTCTGCTCTCTACTCTCTCCTCCCCTTTTCCTCTCCTCTACTCTCCTATTATCTCCTCTCTGCTCTTTGCCTTTCTCTCAAAGAAAAAAACAAAACACTAAACAGTATAATTATATGTATAAATCTTCTGTGTCCTCCCCCAGTTGTCAGATGGGCCCACGTACGCAAGCCGCCCTCTCCTCTTCAGTTTCTTAAGTAGATACAAAGTAAATTTTTCAGTCATTCTTCCCATCAGTCCTTCTTCTTTTGTTCATGCAGAAGCAGCAGAAGGGATGTTGCTCCGACAGTTTTACAGAGTGGAGTTTTCCGATATTCCATTTTAGTTTTTCCAGGTAATTTTCCAGAGAGAGAGACAGAGGTCAGGTCCTCAGGGCAGAAATGTGACATAAAAGACTCCGACAAGTCGGCCAGATCCCTCTCTTCTCTCTCTGCCAAACGTCTGCATCTCTCTCTCTCTCTTTCTCTCTCTCTCTCACTCTCTCTCTCTCTCACTCACACTTCAACAAGAACACACGCACACACAGTCACAATCATGCACATAGTTGTAAATGCAGATTTGCCGGCTCTGCCTCCCTGGTTCCTCTCTCTTTCTTTCATGCAGAAAACTCAACAGCGGGAGGAGAGAGAAAAGAGTAAAGGAAACAGAGAGGGAGTCACAGGAAAGCACAGATGATTTTACATGTGCAATTGATGTTTTCACATGATGTTTTACATTTTACATGCAAAATATTTGAAAATCACAAGTGCTTATAGCATGTGAGAAAAAGAAAGCCAGATACAGAATTGTTACTGTGTTTGGGAATTCACCTTCTTACCGCATGTTCACACACATAGATGGATGATTACACGCCTGCTGTTGTTGTTGTTTGTGCTTGGACCTTATAGGTGTGTGTGTTTGCTTTTATGTGTGTGTGTGTGTGTGTGTGTGTGTGCTTGACTGAATTTTATGGAAGAATGGGAATGATGCTTTAGAGCTAAACCAACAATTTTCTAAAAATAACTTACAGATAACGTTTATGAAACTTTTATGGGCCAACTTGTCATCTTGGCAGGTTATTTTTGTGCTGATATTATGCAACAGGAGAAGCCTGAAAAAACCCTCCTGCTTCTGGTTGGGGTCTGACAGAGTTATCCAGGGCAACAGCTCTCAACAGGTATATGAAAAAAATCACCATGCAAAGGTGTCCTTAAAAGCTTGTAAAGGAGTTATTACATCTAACTAACAGCAACACACCACTTAAAAGTCCAAACAATAAAGTTCTGATACCTGTGCTGTAGATGAACAAGACTAAGAGTCTAGAGTCCACTTAGGCACAGTGGTGCTTTGAGCTAAATGCTAACACTCTTACTTTAGTTTGTTAGCATGCCAACATTTCCTAATTAGCACTGAACACAAACTAATGGAGGATGATGGGAGTGTCGTTTTTCAGGTATTTAGTCATTACAATTCATCTTGAGGGGAACACGAATGTCCGAACCAAATGTCATGGCAATCCATCCGAGTCTTCCCCCTTTTATATCTATTCAAACTCTTGTACTAATCACTGAATCAACAACTAAACACATGCCTCTGTAGAGGTTATTAGAGCAGTCTGTAATGAACTGTTTATACAATATTTAATATTACTCAAAATAATTGTGATACTGGGTGTGCTTTAGTCAATCTGAAATCTCAGCAAATTTTATCCCACGTCTCTCAACAGATTGCATAATTACTGGAGAGAGAACATTACAAGACATTAGGTCAATACCTTCATGGTTATCAAGGTGTTTATTATGCCCGGGGCAGAAGACAAAGGTAGAAAACAAATCTTTCTTTTCTAGCCTCTACACTGTGAGAGGGAACTGTATCACAGAATAAAGAGATATTGATAAGACATAGACATTGTTTCCTGCTTCTTCCTCAGTCCTCTCTTCCTCCTGCTCACTACCATCAGAGCAACCTCACTTCCATTGCTCTCTTCACCTTCATCATCTAAACATTTTAGGTCTTTCTGATATAATGTCCACCCCCATACACAAGAGGTCAGAATACATTTCAAGGCCACCACTAAAGTAAAGTCAACTAAAAGTAAACATCATAGGATATATTTTGTTGTGTTAGACTGTATTTGACTGCAAGGTTGCAACTAATAAACTGGTAACTGAGTATATTTGAAATATACACCTGATTTTGGGAGAGGTGGAGCTCGATGAGCAGGTGGGTGGGACTCTGGAGGAGGAAGGAGTTTTTAGCCTCAGCCAAAGTTAGAGGCTATAGTCACACTAGTGGCTTTATGAGTCTGTACTTGTGATGCTTTGAGATACATGCTAATGTCTGCATGCTAACATCCTCACTGACAATGCTAACATGCTGATGTTTAGCAGATACAATGTTTACCATGTTCACCATCCTAGTTTAGCATGCTAACATTTGCTAATTAGCACTAAACACAAAGCACAGCTGAGTGGTGGGAATGTCATTAGTTTTTCAGGTGTTTGGTCATAAACCAAAGTATTGTATAAAGTGAAATTTTGACCTGATGATGGCGCTGGAGGAAAAGTCAGGGGATTCACTTCAATTCAATTCAATTGTATTTATATAGCGCCAGTTCATAACAGAAGTTATCTCATTGCACTTTTCCTATAGAGCAGGTCTAGACTGTACTCTTTATAATATTAATTACAGAGACCCAACAAATCCCACCATGAGCAAGCATTTGGCGACAGTGGCAAGGAAAAACTTCCTTTAAGAGGCAGAAACCTTGGACAGAACCAGACTCAATGGTGGGCAGCTATCCTCCGCTGTCGTGGGATCACCAAAGTCATTAGGATTCATCTTCTGGGAACCATGAATGTCTGCAGGAAATTTCATGGAAATCCATCCAATAGTTGTTGGGATATTTAAGTCTGGACCAAAGTCGTGGACCAACAGACTGACCAACAAGGATGAGAAGATTATTAATTAGATGGAAGTGAAGAATTTGCTAAGGAAAAAAACATTTAAAAATCAAAATATCACTGACACCATCCCACCTCATCATAAGCTTTACTGATAAATAAAGATAAACACAGATCTAAACCTGGTTCTACATACAGAATACACAACACATGCACCACTTATCATCCATAATGCATCCATTTCTGTACCTCCTGAAATATTAACAGTTAACTCTGTGCACTGTGTTCTGCTATGTTTCCAATGTTGTCAGTCATCTCTGAAATAGCAAGGGACAGGAGTTGTGTGTTTCTGATGCCGGGTGGCAACGCTGGGCCTGCATAACAGTACAGTCTTTGCTCCACTAGTATTTCATTTAATTATTCATGACCAAGGGGTGAAACTTCAGTGTGGGCAGGCTTGTCTCAGTTCAAGTCCATCAGCAAAATAAAACAGTGTCATCAGCTTCATTATGTAAGTAACTGATATTTACTGATAAATGTAAACATGCACTCCAGTTAGAAATATTGAAACTGAGCTACAAATGTCACAAAGTTCTCTGCTTCATGTATTTTCTTTGTTCAATCCACCCAAATTCAGTGGTGAAATGTATGTAAATGTATTTACTCAAGTACTTAAAGAATAATGTTGGCAATATTCTATACTTTTTTTATACTTTTATTATTGTCAGCCCATCCCATGAAAAGACAGACACCAACAACACGTTAGCTAATCTCTCAATATTTTCTGACCTGAAGACGCCTATCTTTAAAGTGGCTATAATTGCTATTTTTTAACAATGTATCAAATGACAATGTTACAACAATGTAACAATGAAAAGGGTCGCTCATAGTGATGAACCTACAGAGAATTATCACCTGAATCTGCAGCTCCCCTCAGCTTTACAGCGCTTTATAACAAGTTTCAGCTCATTGTTTTGCTGTCTGGCCCGTGACTTCACTCTCATCGCTCTCTTAGCGTTGTTTTCAGCTGCAGCAGGCAGCTGTTTTCAGAGAAAAAGTTCTAAAAACCCACTGTACACTACCTGATCAGCACCAAACAGCAGACATACACAGTTAGCGACTAGCTGGTGAACATAGTGGAGCATTCAGCTGCTAAAGACTCAGATATTTCCCACAGGAGGTGGTGGAGACCAAAAACAGAGCTAAAAGAGAGTCAATGTTGGACAGAAATATGACTCCAAATGAATGATAATGTTGATCTGTAACTGCTAGATGTGTAAAAAAGCATCTCTCTGCTAAAAGTTTACAATATCAATTTAAAAGGTCAATGTTGGGTTTACAACTTGTTTCCGTGGCCCACAATTGCAGGTTTGAAAAAGGCTCAGTAATTCCCTAAAACTGCTGGACACAATTTTTTTTATTAAACTTTACTCAATGACTATTTTCAGCTGTGGATTAATACACATTTGGTTCTCTAGTGAGTGTTAACGGCAGCAGGACATTGTGTGTGGGATTAACTCAACAACATCGCCCATGTTCAAGGTATTTAAGAACATGTCAGCCAGTTCAACAGTGTGGCTCATTGATGTGTTTTTTAGTTTTACACAGGAATAAACGTCAGAGAAAGACTTTATCAATTCATTGCTGGCTTTGGTCTTTAATGGAATTTGTTGATAGTAAGAATAATATAGAATGTCACTAACCTTATGCTTATGTACAACTTTAGGTTATGCTTTTACTCTTCTACATTTCAGAGGCCAATGTCGTACTTTTTACCTTACTACATGTAGTTGACAGCTAGTTACTATAGTTACAGTCCAAATTAAGTTTTTACATACAAAACCTATGATGAGCTTAAAAAATCAGATTTTTGTCATAGGTTAAATAAAGTCATTAAAATTATCTCCTCCTGCTGCAACATTACACAGTAAAAAAATCTAATAATATAATATATAATTATATAACACTGACAGTGGCCATTTAGCTGCACAATGAGTACTTTTACTTTACATTTTGAATGGTGGACTTTTACTTAAAATAGAGGAGTATTTTCACAATGCAGTATTGCTACTTTTACTAACTTAAAGGTACCCTATAGAGTTTTTGACCACTAGTAGTGCTATGGAGTAATGTTTCTACGAGCGGGTCCCCATTTTGTTTGTATCATGTGTGCATGAGGGTGCGGCGTGACAGTCCTGCTGCAGGTTTTACAGTATCCTGCTGATCTACTGTCGGTGATGGAATGCAGGATTTAAAAAAAAATGAAAATTGATTTATGAGGAAGTAAATGCATACAACACATTTTTTTAAACTTCAAGGATAAACACAATTCGTTTTGGTGAGAAACACTTAATGTAAACATGTTTGTCTGTATACAAGAAAACTCCACAGCTGCACCTTTAAGTAAGGGATGCAAATACGTTTCCCAACACTGCTCAAATTATAGATCAGTGCTAATGAGAACTATTTTATTTTTTATATCCTGAATATCAATTGTCCAACTGCTAGATGAAGAAACCTAGGAGCATTTTTATTTTCTTTATTTGACAATAGGAAGATACCTGTCTGACCCTGCCTGTGAGTTTTCTTTGATATGGACTCTCTCTTTTACTCTCTGTCTCTCTGTTGCTACAGGCCACCTTTGCTCATTGTAGGTTTTTGGCCAGAACACAGACTCTCATTATTTTTTAGTTCTCTTTGTGTGTGTGTGTTACATAAGACAGCTGTTCATGTGGTGATAATCAAATCATTCCCATGACTGAGTCAAGTGGAACTGAGGGCCTCTCAGACTCATCCTCCATGCACATGTCACTGTCTCTCTCTCTCCATACTCTCTTTCTCTGTCTCCATATGTGTTTATTCTCCTTCTGCCTCTAAACTACTCTCTTCTTCTGCTTTACTGCACTTTTCTTTTAGACCTTATCTCACTCACTAACTCTCTCCACCTGCTCTAAAAACATACACAAATAAAATATTAAAAGAGTCAAATGACTGACCTTTTGACTTAGCTGTTGACATATTAGGTGTTTAAGAATTTAAACCTGCAATAATTATTATAATAATAATGGGCACTTGGGGGCAGCAAAAAAAGGTGTAAACACAACACTCACATATCATCACATTTTGATGATTCGATCAAGTTGATGGCGAACTTTTTAGCAAACAGTTGCTTATTGACACATCCAGTAGTTACGGAACAACATTAACATTCATTTGGAGTCGTAAGAGTGGTACAGTATTATATTCATGTTACATGCATCCTCTTAGCATTGTATTTATAGTGAGATGGAAACTTTCTTTTTATAGTTTATCCTTGCAATCAGTCATGTAACCCTTTAACTAACTCCTGCGTGGCGACATTATTTTTATATTTTATCATTTAGAATTTGTTGGCATCTAAAATTTAAAAAACTGTATTTTACATTATAGACTGTTATCTGTGATTAGTACACTTTCATTGAAGATTTTAATTTGGAGCCATGATTTCAAGTTGTGTAAAAATTAAAAACTTGGAAATCATTTTTGGGGATGAGTGGTTCATCTGTGACACATTTGATTTTAATCAAGTGTAAAATAATGAATTAGCATTAGTTATCACCATTTATATCAGCACAGTCCCACTGCATTAATTCCATTACTACCACTGTGGCACTCTGCTACAGAAGGTTGAGTTCAGCTGACTTTGTCGACTCAGTTTCGCAGCTGTGTGTGTTGCTGTCAGCCACTTGCAGAGCCACTCAGTGTGGTTACATAATGATGTTTCTCCTGTGGACCCAAAGCCAGCAGAGGGTGAAGAAGGACTTAATGAGGTCTATTGGTGCGCACTGACAACTCCACACTGAACTTCACTGACTCTGTGGCTGGACACCAACAGAAACCAGTGAATAAAATCCTTATAATGTTTTTCTTGTTTCAAATTATATTTTCCTTGAATGTCTTTGAAATTGTGTCTGATGTTTTGATATATTTAACAAAATATAAACTATATTTTACTAAATAATAAGAATATTGTCAAATATTCGATGCACCGGACAAAACAAGACAGTTTATGCTTGTAATGTAGTGAAATACACTGAATGTTAGCTCTCAAACATGTAATTTCTCCTCATTGTAGGCAACTTTTAAAAATGACTGCATCGTGATGTAGTGTATGCACTACACACAAAATATCGTACTTGAAAATAACAGCAAACATCTGTCTGCTGTTGTAACTGATAAATGTGGGATGGTGTAATTATGTACAAAGGCTAAAGTTTTCAATTTCAGATTATCAGCAGTCACATAAAATCCAGACGAGCCTGAGCCTCACTTGTTAACATACTGCAGATTTAATAAAGCTTAGTTCTTGTCTAAAGCTGAAGTTCACCCCTTATGTAGTGCTGCAGGAGATTGTGCGCTCAAAGTTTACAGTGTTACAGTGAGTCACTTGTCTTTAGCCAGCCAATAGCCAGTTTGTTTATTTTTAATGTCTTTAATTTGATTTAAGAAACCCTGATTCACAGAGTGCCACATAGAGGCCAAAGTGAGTACAAACAGCAGGTTACAGACTACAAGCTGATCAGACACACAATCAGAGTTAAAGAGGGTATAAACTCAGTTAGCACAGCAGCAGAAGGCTGCAGAAAATAAAAAGTAAAACAAAACAAGAGAGAAACTTCAACACCCCTACACAGTTGAGGAAGGTAGTCCAGTCTATTTGCACATTTTCCACAAATTCAAAAAAACATCAGTTAATACAGGACTTAAAAACAGACAAATTAATAGAATACAAGAGCACAAAACAGCAGGCGTAACAAAACGACTAGTGACCTTGTCTACTTACAAACTCAACCGCAAAGAATTATCTCAGATGTTATATTGCCTTTCAAAACAGTATCAGCATGTATCCGATATCTTTAACATCTTTAATATTTGACATCACACAAAACAAACCCAGAGGAGACCAACTGATTATCCAAGATGACACAGCAAGCAAAGCTGCTCCAAACCTTTGGATAGTCACACACGCATAAATTAAGAAATAAATACACTTTTTTTGTTAATATCCACTCAAAGTTAGAAAACAAACTGGATGCATAGGACAAAAGAGTAAAAACGAGGCAGAAGACACCAAAAAGTCAACCAACAACATAAATAAAAAGCTTTTACACACTATATCCTTGTAAAGTTTTCATGGCGGATGTTTATAAAGGGAAACTTTTTGAGGCAACAGAGATGGACAATATTGCTGTAAGTGAGGCGGGGACTGGAGAATGACACTTAAAGATCTGTCTGGCAGGGTAAAAGAACAAAAAATACAATGTGCAAATACTGTTTATTATTGCTGACAAACTGCCACTCTGTGTTGCCTCAAAATATTGACATCTTCAAAATCCTCTACACCGAAAAGGAAGGCAGGAACAGCTGACTCGATGGAGTAAGAGTTCAAGGTGTAGAAGGAAATGTTCATCAATACAGCTTTTCATACCTGTGTCACCTACATTATTTTGCGCTCAGACTACTTGGCCTTGGCTGATTTTGCACACGAAAGAAAAAAGCTAATACATCTATCCTAAGACCTCCATCAAAACATCATCCAAAAGAACTGACAGATTTTAAAAGACTAAAAGATGACTTGTGTTAAGGCCAGAAGTTACGGGTTAACTCCAAAAGTTGCAGCATCAAGAGCCCTAAGCTGAAGATATTTGCATGTTATTATAACGTAACTAAATGTTAAGTATGTTTACGCCTCTACACTCAAGACGTGCACACACACACGCACACACAACATTGTTACAGTGACACAGACTCAACCCAGAACAACATATCCTGAGATCTTCTATCTACAGAAGTAAACTGACTCTAGACCAGAGATGCTGACAAAAAAATTCTTGTCCGAGTGTTCCGACACAGTCCGTGTTGCTGTACGTCATCTGCCATCTACTGTTAATGATGTGCTTAATGTCACGATGAAAAGATGACATGCTACAGATAAGACAGCCATGAAGCAGAGTCTCTTGAAAGCCATCAGTCACAACCTTCTGAAAAAAAATACACCTTCAACATATACATATCTTGTAAGTTAAGAAAAAACACATGTTACCTCAACTTCAGCTCATTCAATGGCCTTGGTTGACCGGACTTGGCAAAGTGTGTCTCAATCTGAATACTTAAAACTGTTGTAACAGATACGGAGCTGTGGGAGTCTAGACAGCAGAGTAGATAAGAACCTTCATATTTATATATATTTATATTTTATTGCTTTATTAATATTATTTTATTATTTGCTTCTAAACAGTCTTTGTCCTCTGAACGTTATAAATTATTACAGCAGAGGACCCAGATTCAGCTTCATAACACACTGTCTTCACTGCTTAAGAAGCCAGGGTGTGGTCCTTCCTCCTGACTCCTTCAGTGTACAGTACATATTGTGCAGGTGCAAACAGCTGCACTAGTCATGCTACCTTTTCTATCTGAAATCATGAACCAGAAAAAAAAGATGAGATCTGACTCCTATTGGTGGGTTCAGATGATGTTACTCAGACCCAAATCCCTACTGGAAGATTCAGATGATGTATTATTAGTGCTGGTTAATATTAACATATTAAGGCATGATGAGTGAAACGCAGTTCAGGGTTGTCCTGTTTGATTTGGGTATTTTAATCCACATTAGGCATGTGGGGGGAGTTTGTTTAGGTGACAAAAAGCTGCTTTTCGTATTTGGTTACTCTGCAGGAGGAAAATATCCTTATCTGGACGTCTCTGTAAAAGACTCCGATATTATTTCAGTTCATCCTATTAACAGCTATTTGTTGCCATAGAGCTGCAGGTCGAGGCGGACCCACACTTCCCCTGTAGGAACCTCATGCAGCAGAAGACGACGCGTTACTGGTCCCTTGTTTTCAAATTCTTTCTTTATGGTTGCCACGGGAACCTCTGTCCGACCCAGAAAGTCTAGTAAAAGAGAAGAAATAGAAAGGAACATTTTGATTGGGTTATAAAAAAGAGCTCAGAATAATAATGGGCAAACACTGGCAAAAAAATATGAAAAATGACCCCATCCTCCGTATGATAGTTGACACAAAGGTGAGAATTAGGGACTTTTATGGTGTATTAATGATAAAAATTCACAACACAGAATGAATTAAGATTTTTTTGATTTTTTTTCACAATTTATAATTTAGGTCAAGAACTAGAACACCATGTTAATTTAAGCAGCCACACAAAATAATTGTAGCCTCTTGCAATGTAGAAATCTGAGCAGGTCATTTTACTTTACAGAGAAATCAGTGGGAGTTATGGGCGGAGAAGATGTGAAAAGGAGAGAAGAAAAGGGAAGAAATTAGCAGGTAACCGACCATCAGGTGAAAACTGGTCTCTTTCAAAGATGGTGATGCAGAGGACGTCCTGGTAAAGGTCTTTGATGTGAAACTGACATGTGAAGTTCCACTTGGGGTTCACAGTGTCGTTGAGCGTTCTGGACGTGAAGATCTGAGCTCCCATGGTTACTTCACAGTAGGGGTTACTTTTACCTGCAGGACGACATGAAGAAGACAGGTGAGTAGAGGGACAGGTGAGCAGGAAGGAAGAAGGGAGAAGAGAGCCACAGAAAGGTTTCTGACTGAAAGTGAACTGATGAAAAAAGGGATGACAGAGCACCATAATTAAATGTGTCTTAATCTCGGCTTCATTAGGTATCCATGTAGCAGTGCATGTACCATGCAGCAGGGATTCTACCACAATATTTTTAAGTTCATGGTGTGTTTCTTAGTCCACTGAACTGCAAGAACATCCTGTAACATGAGTGTATCCATGCTCACCATTGGGTTTGCCCGGCTTGAGTTCAGTGGCCTCCAAGATGGTGACAAGGAGTCTGCCGATTCCACTAGCCTTCACAGATCGTGCTGCAAACAGACAGACGGGTTAATCCAGAGATCACCTCATTGGTTGCCATCAGTGCGGCCGTGTGAGTGCAGAGACAAACCTTGATAGGCCTTTTCCCTTTTCTTCTTTTCTGTCTCAATGAATTCTTCAGAAGCAGCCTTGATCTTTTGAACCCACGCTGTCCTGAAAACACAAACACACACCCACAGTAATCGTAAAAGCCCACCAAACACACCAAATCTGTCTGTGTGTATGTGTGTGTATGCGTGTGTGCATGCAGCTACCGTTCATTGATGTTGTCAGTCCTCAGTATATAAACTCTATCGATGTGCGAGATGTGGAAGATGGGCTCGTCGCTGGAAGGATCCGGCAGCTTCACCAGAACTTCATTTAGAAGCACAGGCTACAGAAAATAAAAGGTTATACATTTTGAAACACGGCATTAAAAGTGACAAATGACAATGAAAATGCACATTTTATACATATTTTAAAAATAAAACACGAAGTGTCATGCTGCCTCAAAAGAAGACATTAAAACTTGTGTGTGTGCATGCGTGTGTGTGTGTCTTACCGGCTTGTACATCTTGAGCTGTGCATTGTTCTTGTTGCTGAACAGTTTATCAGGCCCAGACGAGGTGAACTGTTTAGCCGCATGAGTCAGAAGCAGAAAGTCGTTGAAGAGGAAAGCCCACAGTTCCTTGTTGCTCTTTACCTTGTACATCTGAAAAGAAACATACATACATATATACATATATACATATATCACTTCACGTATCATGTATCATATTATTTATAATCACTTCAATGATAATTAAACAGTATTTACACGGATAACAAAAACATATGTACTTGCTATTTTCACTTCTGTAAATTATTTCAGCTGCTCAGTAATGATGGTGGTACTACAGTTGACTGTTCAGCACAAGACATTTAATCCTCAAGCCAAAAAGCAAATGTCTACGTTTATACAACCATATTATTCATGGTGATGTATCATCACCGCCTGAGATCCTTCTGTTGGGTTTCTGCTCAGATGAACCAGCTCACTGATCTCTGCTGTGAAGGTTTCACTCTGAGGTCTGAGGCTTGTAACATGTAACCACGACATCCCGGGAACTGACCCGGTAGTGTTTCACATTTCCTCTCCCTGTACTCCCCGGCCTGTCTGCTCTCTTTAACATTTTAGATTTTAAAATATTCATTCAGTGAGGTGAAAAAAATTGTAATTTTTCTAGAATATTAAGACCCACCAGTTCATTCTCTCTGGTCTCCACAGTTTCAGACTCATTGCAGTTTTACTCACCTTGCCACTGTGGAGCAGTTTCCTGGGGCCCAAACAGTTGGTAAGAGAGTTAAAGACCATGTTCTGTTGAAAGAGGGTCACTTTAGAAAGATCTTTAGAAAGATATTAAATTGTTATTTATATGAGTAATACTCATGAGCTAATACTAATTGAATCTATAAATAATTAACTTGATTCATACTAAATTGAGAGTTAATTAGTAAGCTTAATACCTCTGCAGCGCCATCACACTGTACGTGGTTCTGAATCCATTCCAGTCTGTCAGAGTTCTCCTTTTCTCTCACGCCCTCGTTTACCTGTATAACACAATTATTGAGTAGAGAAACATTATTCAAGTCGAAAGACGAGATCAGATGAGAGAATCAGTGAAGAAACAAACCTGTTGACAAAGTTCTTCTGCCCTCTCCAGAGCCTCTTTCAGAGGACCTCGGTCAGTGTGGCCCTCTGCGGTGCACTCCAGGATCTAAACACACACAAGTATAATACACAGACAAGTTAATTACATCCACAAAGGCAAAACATTCTTTTATTCCTAATTACACACAGTAAGGTCAGTATTTGAACCACTAATGAGGAGTTCAAACACGGACAGGTTCATGAACATGATGGCCTACGTTTTTGATGTGCAGCGGGTAGCGTGTGATCCTCTGCATGGGTTTCAGCAGGAAGCTGGACAGCGGCATGCCTTTACACCTGTAGTCTGTGGCAATTTTCTGATGGGAATAAAAGACAATGTTGTTTCCACCTCCATGTGTGTGACTGTAGAGTATGTGGTTTCTAAAATACTACATGAGAATGATTTTAGGCCAATTTAAACAGAGGTGGTGACCACAGCACAGTATTTCTCATTCAAAATGAAAAGGAAACAAACAACTGATGGAGTACATGAAATAAAACTGGAACAAGAAAAGCAGATATTAAAAATAATAAATGATTTTGCACAGTGTAGCCAAAACCCTGGTTTACATACATCTAAATGCGGCTTGTAGTAATTTATCACAAACTCCTTAAAATAAGATAATTTACATATTTTTTTCTATCTTTACAAAGACCTACGGACACTGTAGGGACATCATATTTTTTCACATAAAAAAAATAAATAAATCACACCAAGACACACCCACTCCGCCTCTTCCTGTCCTGCTTCTGTCACTCTGTTTGTTTATTACCTATCTTTACTTCCTTTCCTTGCTCACTCCTTCCTCACTCTCCTACCTTGAGGAAATTCTTGAAGTCTGGCTCGCTGTCGATGCGAGTCTGGAGCAGTGCGGCCCCATTGATCTGGCAGGAGCAGAAGCGGATGTAGGGCTGCAAATGGGACAGCTCCGTAGCCAGGATATCTCCAATCTGCTGCACCGGCATGTTCTCCCCGCCAATCTTCTTACGAACACGTAGTGCCCTGCACACACATAAATGCGCATGTGTAAACACAAGAAGCTCTGTATTTTTGTACAGGCCGAATCTACATATACACAACATTAAAATAGCTGCACTTATATAACATTTTATCACTCTATCAGTCTGACTATCCCTTCTAGATCAAATTCACTCTGTCCATGTGATATTTACTTGAGGAATTTAGTGTTGCAGGCCAGTAGTTCTTTCCAGTTGACAAAGATCATGACCATCTCTGCATCTTTCACACGGCCCGACTCTGACATAGGCTTATGGAAAACCTACACATACACACACACACAAAAAAAAAAAAACGGATTTACACACACTGTCAGGTTTGTGATCAGGAATCATGCAGACTCCCTGACACATCCCAATCCCAATCACATCTCATAAAATAAAATGTAATTGTACTTGGTCGATTTACTGTATACTGTTTATGTTTATACATGAGTTATTCAGCAGGACACGTGTCCATTACCTCCAGCACTGTCTGCAAGTCTTCCACGTATCTTTCCTCAGTCTCTATCAGCTCATGGATGTAACCCTGTCTCTTCTTCTCCTGGGGGCTCATTGAGTCCAGGCTGTTCAAGTCTGCACACCCTGCAGAAGAGGAGGAACACACAAGAGGAGGTTTGTATTTTGTGCCACAAAATTCAACCAGTGCGGCTGCATCAACAAAACCAAGCCATTACTTAAAACCACAGCAACACTTTAGCACTGACTTTACTGCCGCCTGCTGGACATTTGGACAAACAAAAAAAAACATGGTGCTGCTGTTGACCCTTTCTCAAGTCTATGTACTGAAGCTTTCAGAAAGGAGATGACAAAGGAGAAGAAGAGGGATGGAAATGGAAACATGAAAGACTATAGTCTAGATCAGCATGAGCATGAACACACACACACACACACACACACACACACACACACTTACCTGATACAGGGTGCCCATTAGCCCATTCTGAGGGTCCCATACTAGTTGACTGGTGCTCCCTCATTGACCCTTCTCTTCCTTCACCCTCATCGTCTGTCTCATCCCAAAGGTTTAGAAAGTGAAAACTGCTCTGAAAAGTCATCGCTATGACTCTGATTCTGTCTCTCTCAGTATTTTATTTAGTTGTTTGTCTTCTGTTGCGTTTGCTCAAAGTCTGACTTGTACTCTGTCGCTCCTGTCTTGTTTGTCTCTTTCTCCTTCTGTTCCGTTATCTTGTCGTTGCTGGTATCAGACTAAAAACTTCTCCTAAACCAAATCTGTTTGTATCAAAACATAAAGGGGGATTCTTTCTTTCTTTCTCACCCTTTGACGCATGTTCAGAGTGGAAAAGGCTTAGTTTTGCCACTGAATAAGCCTGAAAAATTGGGAATTTTTTTTAGAGAATGTCCAGATCAGATACCTTATATTATCACAGTTGAGGCAAAAAAGAGGGAGGATTTGGAGGAAGACACATGGATGTTTGACTCTGCATCGAGCTGAGCGCAAGTTATTAAAACAGTTGAAAAGGTTGTTCACATACTGTATATCTGTCCATCTTAATCATGTATATAGTGTCGACAATATAATCATTGCATACACACACACACACACACACACACACACACATACCCTGTAGAGGTGAAGACTGATCTTTCATTTAACAATAATAAAACACTTTACTGTCATCTAAAACCAATCTTAATTTTTTTTTGTTTTATTTCAGAATCAGAAAATATATTAAGACATCTTCAAAAATAGTTACACCATCTTGTACCACAAATGTTCTAAATATATTGTCAAATCTGTTGTGCTAACAGCTTTCTGTCATTTTTACTGCAGACTTTCACAAATCTGAGGGAAGTTAGTGGTAAACTGAGTCACTTCTGAATTAAATGAAAGAAAAAAGTGGCTAGCACTTTAGCAGCAATTTGCTTTCCTTGCATTAGGGTTCGTCATTACAGTGAATTTGATGGTGTTGCACTAAAGACAACCCAACTGTATTACAGCATCTTTCACTTAACTCCAGTCTGATGTCGGTGTACCTCAGTATTCATCAGACTGGGCTCCGGAGTTACAGTACCTCATGTGAAGTTGCATAGATTAGATTTGTTATCACCCCTGAAGGCAATGTTTATGTTTGTCTCAGGCTTTGAAACAGTTAGCCATATGGTGAAGAGTTGCTTCATCTCACTTCAAAACAGTTCCTTCTGTCAGTGATAAAAGGTGACCCAAGGCTTTTAAATGCAGAGGACAAACTGTACACTTCTGCTTGTACCATTCTGGGACCAAATTAAGACAGAAGGTTTTCAAAGGCATAAATTCAAAGGCCCACTGCAAAATGGTTCTAGTTAACAGTTCACATAAGGTGAAAGCAAAGGGTAGGAAGTTTAATGCTACATCTCCAAACATCTGTTTAGTAGAGATCGACAGTTTTTTTTCATTTTTAGCTTACACACTACTCAAGTTTCTATCTAAATCCTGAACATATCTATTATTTTATTCGTTCCTGAACATATTTCTTTGATCAATTTAAAAAGTCAAACTGCCACTTCATGCCTTGTTTCAAGCATTTTTTAAGACAAGTGCAGGGCTGGAATTTGGATCATCCATTATTTCTCAAAATACCCACAGGCTTGAGGGTTAGTACGATAATAATTCAGTATAAAGAACAAGGGTTAGAAAGTGACAGATCATGCCTGAATATAGACACTTCTCTGAGAAAAGATAGTGGGCTCTGTGTGAAATGAACTCTCAAAATTGGAGAGTAAAAATGGAAAAAAGAAAGTATAAGAAATAGGAGGAAAAAGAAAGAGGGTGATGCGACGAGAATAAAAGGGAAAAATAAGTGTCTTGTGAACAGAAACAAAAGAAAGGAAAAGGGACAGGCCACAGAGAGACCCACTATCCCTCTGCTTCAGATGCATTTTCTCAATCAATCAATCACATGATGATTTAGCATCATCAGTTCACAATCAAAACAAGGACCGAGGAAATCACAAAAGGCATTGAGGATTTGACAAGTCGCAGAGTCAGCACTGAGAGCCATAAGAAAGTTGTTTCAGGTCCTGATTCATTCACAGGCAACACAGGACCTGTTTTCATTGTTTCATTGCACACACGCACACACACAGTAATATTAGCTCATTGGGAGAAGTTAGTAGATAGGGAGTCCAGACATTCCGCTCCTTCAGAGCGGTGCGTAATAGTGGGTCTCTCTGAAGTCAGGAGTAGGAGAGGAAGAGGAGGTGGAGGAGGAAGAGGACTTTCTACCACCCTAGAAGGAGAAAGAGACAGAAGCCGAGGAATGGCGAGAGAGAGAGGGAAGGAGAAATACAGATCGGGGAAAAACAGGGAAAAAGGTGAAATAGTCAGTGAGAAGAAAGAATATATAGATGAAGAGATGGGTGAATGAAAAAATATCAGTGATGGTAGATGGGGGTTGCATAGATGAACAAAGGATAAGTATTAGTTAGTCACAGTGGCTTGAAGCAACATGAAAGAAGAGCATGTCTGTGTTTTAAACATGCATATTTCCTGTCATGAACAGTCATGATATGATGTTTAAGGGATTTACTTACACTGCTGGCTGGGGTCACAATCCGCTGTGGTCAGCTTAACGTAATTGGTGGGGAACAGACCCGTGGCCCCATTGATCTCTCCTTTCCACCAATCAGGGTTGTTCTTGTCTAAAACGTTGATCAGCTGACCTTTGGAGAAGCTCATCTCGTCCCCGTTGGCAGCTGCGTAGTCGTATATGGCTATCACCTGACAGACTGAGACAGAAGAGGACAGTGTGTGTGATTTACTGTTTACATTATTATTTTACCACACCATTAATTTATGTATGTTGTGTACTTTGTTACTCTTCACCTCTGGCCTTTACCTGACGTGCAGAAGTGAGTGAGTGTGTGTGTTACCTGGTTGGGGTGCTGGTGTAGACCTGCCGCTGTTGGATCCCAATATTTTGACATGAGAAGCAGGGAACCAGCCCTTCTGACGCTTTTTACCACGAGCCTACATTCAGAACACACAAACGAACGTGGATAGTGAGGTTTTAATCAGACATCAGGGATGCTGACCAACAATGATCTCCAAATCCTTGAACACGCAGTCCTCCCCCGGTGCAGTGAGCAGAAAAAACATATTTCTACAACACACAATTGTTTATTTCTCAGACTTGCCGCCAATTTCTATTTTTCTCCTGTGAATTGCTGGATTATTTGACCTCAAAATTATTACTATGAGGGAGGAGGGGTGTTCCACAAGCCAAAACCCTGCCACCTCCCCTAGTAATATTTCTATTAAGTAAGTAAGTAAGAAAGTTAGTTAAATTAATTTAGTATAGCACCTTTCACAGAGCAAAGTCACAACAGCTAAATTATTAAAAATACGACCATAAAAAGAGTACAATTATTAAAAATACAACCATAAAAACAGTAAAAGAAAAAAAAAACATAGGCAATAGCACCATAAGAAACTGAAATATCAAAAAATAAAAACAAAAGCAGCAACAGACCTTAAAAACACACAAGATTACAAATACCAGACAACATGATGCGAGACAAAGGCTCGTTTGAATAGGAGAGTCCTCAGCTGCTTTTTAAAGGCGTCAACCGCAGAACATAAGTCTATATGAAGAGTGTTCTACAGTGTCGGAGCCACCATTTCAAAAGGTACGATTACCTTTTGTTTTCAGTCAAGCGCGAGGGACAACCAGTAAGCCCTGGTCGGAGCTGACCTAGTGGTTATATAAGGGTGAGGCAGGTCAGAGATGTACTCAGGTGCCTGACCATGCAGGGCTCTATATGTGAAAACAAGAATATCAAAATGAATCCTGAACCTGATAGGATGAATTGACTGAGGGAACAAGTCTCAATTTACTAGGAGCCACATTATCCAAAACAGCAGAGCAATGTGTATTAAAGGAGTGGACCAGACAAATAACGTCAGTGTGGGAAGACAGCACAGTGTGTGGGACCAGACGTGCTGAATAAAATTAAAGGATTCAGTGACATTAAGAAAATCAGCAGCAAAGCTGCAAGAAATGTCATCAAAGTGAATATTAAAATCACCAACCATAAAAACTCTGTCCAAACTAACGATAGAGGATATAAAAATCACTGAATTCAGACATAAAAGAGCTATTAGAAGCAGGGAGTCTGTAAATTAAAATGCAATAACATGGATTTGAATGACCAACCTTGGTCATTTGTAGTTCAAAGGGAGGAGAAAACCCCA